>NC_135862.1:11491162-11791162 GCF_031162955.1 Sander vitreus | reverse complement strand
TAATCAGAGGTGGAAAGTATGAACAACAGGGAGGCATAGGAGGAAAAAGACATGTTTATACCAGAAATAATGATAAAATTAAATTGAAGAGATGATGAGAGCAACTGGGGTACCTTACTATTGAGTCTGGCCTTCCTGACTTCTTTAGTTTTTCTTTCTCTTCTCTCAGCTTTTTGTCTTCTGCCCAGAGCGGATCCCATCTCTCACACACACACACGGACACACTCCTCGTGATACACACACACACACACACACACACACACACACACACACTCCCGTAGGTCAGCTACAGTCCCAATGCCAAAACAGCATCCACATGGCCATATCCTGTCCCCCTCCTCCTCGTCTCCTGTCCTCGTTCTCTACCCCTCGTCTTGTCAAAGTACCACATGCACACTCACATGGTCACTCACTCACACAAACACTCACCCACGCACAGGCGCACACGCTGACTCCTGTGCATGCACAGACGGAGAGATGGTAAGGGACAATTTTGCAGGATGCTGGAGAGAAAAGAGGCAGGGTGTAGCGAGCGAGCCAGAGAAAAGGGAGGGAAAATAGAGGGAGGAGAGAAAGCGTAAGACAGAGGGAGGGAAAACAGAAAAGAATAATGGGGAAATAAAGGGAAAATGGGTGGGGTGTAGAAACCAAGAAGATAAGGATATCCAACGTGAGAGAAAATAAAGAAAAGAATACAGTCCAAACCAAGTGTTATATGACAGTGGGAGCTTTACGACTATTGACTAATGCTCATTTTTTTGTATCTTAGTCTTCCTAAAAATTAGCGTCGTCATACTCAGATTCTAGTCAGAATATGAGTCTGATACTGCTCCATTGGGCTGTGATTATGGGGCGTGTTTCAACCGAACCAGGAAAGAAAATGCCTCTGCACTCAATTGGATAGACCTACAACCAACCCATCTTCTTAGCGACCAGCTGATAAATTAAACTTTTGCCGAATCCTGTAGGAAGGACGGCAAAAACATCTTTCCGATCGACAATTGGTTCTATGTTCCTCTTTTAAGATTAATGCGCTGTCGATATCTTCTATAACAGACGCGATGGCGGAATCTACACATCTCAATTCTCCAGCAGCAGCCATCTTCGTTGTAAACGAATTCAACCCAAACGCTCTTTGGTGACGTGGTTGAGGACGTTACTGTTGATCATCTGTCCATCATCGTATAAAGCCCGCCCTGACAATTTGATTGGTCCGAACAGCTCTGGTTCGAGCATAGTTGCTCCACAACGGATCAAGTCCAGACCGAACTTCCCGACCTCAAATGTTGTGGGCGGGGCTAAGTTCGGCTGGCATCCAGGCTACCTAAAAATATGGTAACATTTAAATGCAAACTGTTAACACAATTGTTGGTACGAAATGTTTAGTACAAATAACCCCATTTACACAACTCCACACATGCACAGTATGTATGTGTCGCACATATTCACACATCAACACAAAAACACAGACACATATGGGATCTTAAATTAAAACCAGCACAAATAATTTCAGCCGAGGCCCTCTCTACAACTGAGAAAATATTTTTGAAAAATCCCAAGTTCCATGTCTGTGTTTGCTTGTGTTTGTTTGTGTGTGTGTGTGTGTGTGTGTGTGTGTGCGTGCGCAAATTATTGTTTTTACCGATAAATGTCTCTACTTTTAGTTCAAAATTTCTCTTCTTTTTTTGGTGATTATCGATAAGGGGAGCTTTGCGTGTGAGGGATTCCCTATTGGAAATATCCTCTCATCCTGTGCCATGCAGCTGTGTGTGTGTGTGTGTGTGTGTGTGTGTGTGTGTGTGTGTGCGTGCATGCGTACATGTTGTGCATTCCTAATAAGTGTGTGTGTGTATTATGCTGAAATCGCACATCAAATTTAATGACGGTTGGCTGCAATTGCAATAACACTGATAGGAGGGTTTAGGCACTGTACAAATGCTCGGTTGGATCTCGCATCCCAGAACAATATCACACCTACAATGAGCAACATTCTCTGGGTAGTTTCATTGTAAATTAAAAATAATGCAGGAATTCTCATTCATAAATACAATAACCTGCGAACAGCAATACAAAGCCTCAGTGTAGGAGGAATAGAATTACCCTGCAATATGTTTTATGGGGGAGCCTTTTGTGAATAATGCTTTCCCACACACTATCAACAACATTGGCATGCTATGTGAGGATTAGTTTAGCTTGTAAATCATTCTGAATCATTTTTAACCAGTAAGAGTAAGTAAGCTCCTTTTAGATGTTGACATTGTGTGCAATTTCTTAACTGGTTTATGACATTAGCACAATTGAAATGCCCTCACTTTAGCAGTGTGTTCAGTGGAGTCTGTGAGCACATTACCAAATAGTGCGTAAGTAAATGCTCTCCATTACTGTATATGCCATTGGTTTCTTCCAACCCACCCCCTCCTTAGGCATCTCTACGGCTATGATGCCCAGGGTTTCATTCATATTTATAATAATAAATATATTATTATATAATTAAATAATTCATAATTACATATACATACACCAACTTTAAACTGCATGAGATCTGTTCTCCAGAACATGTACAGTAGTTTCTCACAAGATCACAATACATCTGAAGTGAACTGATCGATCCCGCTGCACTAGGTGTTGGAAAATATACTGAGTAAAGAGGCGATATGGTAATACAGTGTAGACAAAGTTTATGGGAACATGTAAGGGTAAAATCAAGTGTTAGATGTTAAACGGTCATTGGTCAGTTTATGTAAACTGCTGATAGTTCAGGAGGACTGATTAAAAAAAGGGGTTAGAAATCACTGGAAGCCCTTTGTCACATTGCAAGAAAGCCACCCATTATGCAGCCCTGTCTGTCACATGGTCCACCTCCTACACCAAACACCCACACACATGCACTCTTTTTTTCCCACTTAAAATATACTATGTAAATGTTCTATGCAGCCACCCTGCGTTGTTAACCAGGACAGTTCCGGGGTGAGGAGGTCTGGTTGGGTCGGGTGTAGAGGGGGGAAAAAAACAATGGGAAAATCCTATCAATTATGACCTAATTTCAAACTTTAGCCTGTGGCTAATGAGCTTCATACCAGCAAAATAGGCTAACGCTTGACCTCTGCCTTACAGGGCAGTTTGCTGCAGGATGAATAGTGAACATCGTGACTGCCAAGGCTGCAAGAGTCACCCATAACAAGATTTCCCTCTTAACCCCTGGAAGTCATTATGCAACAAAAGTAAATGTGCCATTCAGAGAAAAGAGAGAGGGGGGCAAACGTCAATGTTCCATTATGTTGTAACATCACTTGCTTAAAGCTCATCTTCGCCAATGCAAGCACAAGAGAATACTTTGTTTTTATTACCACTGCCTAGACAGAGACTAGTAAAAAGCCTTTAACATTCACGATTGAATAATTAGCATACTACTTTTGCTACAAATAATTAATATACCACTAAACTTTTCACACATCTGCATATATTAGGTATATATTAAGCATATGTGGTTAGATAGCAGTTGGATCTGACTCCAACGCATTTGATCGAATAGTATCATTAGAGGTCAACCGATATGGGTTTTCTCTGGCCGATGCCGATGCCGATCTTTAGAAATCAGGGTCAGCCGATGGCCGATTTAACTATTTAGAGAACTAAATAGAGGTATTTGAAAGATAAAATGTAACACTAATATACACAGAATTTCTCAACAAACACATTTATCGAACACTTCACCAATCTACACTTGTATACTTCAATTAAAAATGTATAATGTAAAAACATACTGTATATTGTATAAATAATGTATGAAAAATATATTAAATAAACGAAACAGGTAAATAAACTTTTCAATGAAAAAATAAAGTTTAGTGCACTTAGCAGCATTTATTAAATTTCTGAGAATACAAATCTGCAAGCTTCCCAGAAAGTGACATGTTATTATTAATCTCAACACTATTTCCTCCTAACTCCTGTTGAATCACATCAGACTAGGGCTCTCTAAAGTCAATTCTTGTTCACCTTGTTTGTTAGATCATTGTTCATTTGTTGAAGTGTTTTATCTGTGTTTTGGGGACCCTACTGTTACATGTCCTGTTGCACTCATTAGGATCTTATCTGAGCAGAGTTCTGTCATTCAAACAACTCTTGGTTGTGATTTTAAAACTCGTCCAGCCAATTTAATAAAATGAAGGGTTTTATTCGTGCTCGAGTCCATAGATGCAGTTAATGAATACAGGCACGGAGAACTGAAGGCTCTGTTAGCAACGATTAGCTCCGTTAGCAGTTAGCTTCATTAGCGGTTAGCTCCGTTAGCGGTTAGCTCCAGTTAGCTCCGTTATAGGAGTGGATGAGACTGCCACGGACAGGGGTAACATTCGGGACATTCGGGGTGCTTCCACAGCGGTGTGGCCGCGGTGTTTTGTACGGTTTTATTAGTACAGTTAATCCCAAGGCAAGAACACCAGCAATATGCTACTACTAACGGTAGCGTCTGAGCCTGAAGTGACTGTGCGAGACACACGGCGCAAGACTTCACAAGGGGAGGGGCTGGAGGCAGCTGGTCTGGGTGCGCTGTAAAAAATGTTGCCTATTCATGTTTTTAACACTAGGCTGCCCGCAGATGCGCCTGCCTATTAATCGGCTTGATATACTGGGATATTGGCTGATGCCGATTATGTAAAAAAATGCCAGAAATCGGTCGACCTCTAAGTATCATAGGTGGAGCTGCATTTCTTCTACATAACTTTGACTGAGGAAGCAGTAGCTACTCTAGCCTATTACAGCACCCAGGTTGTATAGCAATTGCAATTGGACCTTTCCAATTTATAATGTACATACTTCACATACAAACAATCACCAGTATTTTCTAAATAAATTAATTGTGACAGAATTTGACTTGATATCTCCTATAATGACTGGTCTTTGTCATCAGGTGTCTCTGTGTTGAGAGACAAGCAGATTAGTAACAGAGGAAAACAAGAATTTCCTATGGCTGCTTCTGGAGCCATCTGTAAAGCCAAATTACCACCTTTATTCTCTCTAATAACACAGCTGTCCTGGATTACTCATTGCTAAGAAAAAAAAACAACAACAAAAAAAAAAAAAATACAGTGGCTTTCACTACCCATTCACACATTCAGGTTTGTACTCGGTGACATAGTGTTAGTGGCTGGGAGATTCCCACTTTTTCTCGATAAATGTCTTTTCTCCATTTGATAATTTAACCAGTTCCACTCTCTTTGAGGCAGGCCAATAAAACAAATTCTCTCTCTATAGATGATTTATCGTGTGAAACCACCACCTAAATTGCAGCTGGGCAGAAACTCATCTTGGTTGAGTAACACTCATATACTTTGTCATAGCGATGTAGCACAGTAGTAGACAGCAGCAGCTCAAACCAGACTGGTTAGACAAGAGACAATATTTGAGTAGCGAGTATGACTCATCCCACTCATTCACTATTTTCTCATTCTTGTTCTCTCTGACACTCGCAATAGTACATGGTACTGCTAACGTGATTTGCTCAAAACCTTTCTTTTTAGTAAACTCTGGGTACACAGACAATGTTGTCAATGCTTTCGTTAAGGTGTAGAGCCCCTGGCGATACTTCAAGCAAAGTTTCATGTTGTGTCGAGCCTTCTTAATGTTTTAAAAATAGCTATTTTGAGGCTAGCATAAAAGTGCCCCTAGCACTCCCATTCAAAAGGCCATTTGACCGATAAACGAAAATACGGTAAATCTTAAAAGTGGCGATTCCGTCCTAAATATGCTTTTAAACGAAAGTTTGACTCAGGTACATTCACAAAAAGACCCTAGGTTGAATTTTGGCGAGAGTTACGCTTTAAGATGATGCTTTGACGTCCCGTTTCCATGAAGGCAGCACGGAGCTGCACCAAACAAAGCTGACAGAAGCACAGAAGAGAAGAAGATTTATGATACACCGTCTCGTCCAGCACAAGCTATGTCAGCGAGGATTTACAAAATAATCAAATTTTATCATGGAATATACTGTATATGGAGCTCACTACAAAGCTTAATCCGTAATAAGCCGTTAAACTGCTCTCAGCATTAGACTATTTTCTACAAGAAAAGCAAATTTTAGAACATTAGCCACACATAAGGAGGATAGCGACCTACTTTGTCGTCTTACTTAATGGTATTGTATTCATCAGATTATTATGTGACGCAGCATGTTTCAACAGTGTTTGACAAAATCAGCATATGCTGAAAAACTAAAATTGTATCAGTGAAGTTGAGCTGAAATTGGAAAATAGGCTTTTGACAATCACAAGACTGAAACGAACTGACTGATGCATACTGTAAATGATTAAAACTGCAGTTGTAGGATTTTAAAGCAACAGCAGCTCCCACTATTGTTCTCCTTCTCCCTCCAACACACAAAAACAGACAATTAACACTGTTTATAAGCTCCAGTGTAAATCTTCTGCCCTCTGATGGGGTTTGATAAAAATGCATTTAATTCTCTCTGCTGTCTGTTCCACTTATTACACCCACATGCGTGCACACACACAAATGCACAAAGAAAAACAAACACACACACACACACACACACACACACACACACACACACACACACACACACACACAGAATCATCTCTATCTAACTCATCTGCATCTACTTACTGACATTTGATATTTCAGACCTGCCATTCTTCACCGGTCCACTAGTACTCCCCACTGAGTTCCTGCTTCAGACGACCACATGATCAGTCACCTGCTTGCACACCTGTTCCCCATTACATTATTAGTCGTAGTATATACAGTGCCCAGCCAGTATTCACACTCTGTCAGATTGTCTAGGTTGCTCAGTAGCCTTACTGTGCCAGTCTTTGTCCTATTCTGCAGCTTTGTATCTGTGTTTGTGACCACCTGCCTGCCCTTGACCACTGTCTGCCAGCGTTGCCTCTTTGGTTCTGTTTGCCAGTTTGGACTGTCTTTTTGGTTTCTCTGTATAAGCCTGCCTCCAACAAGTAAAGAATGATTTTACTGCCTCGCCTTCTGTATCTATTCATGGTCAGTAATAAACAAATGTCTGTTACACATATTCTCAAATGTCTAGTATGTTTTATTTTCACAATAAAACAGTGTGTTGGTGCACAGCAAGAGACAAATCAGTGTAGCTTAACCTGTCATGTTGTGTTTGGTTACAGTTTGTATGTTTGAGTAGGACAGGATATTATGTGTTCAACAAAGAACAAGGAAGAAAATTACAGTGCTACCACCTGCTGAGTATTTTGACAGAAGCAATTACACAGGACTGGTGAAAGATAAGATTGGGGTGATACATATGAATGGACTGGATTTTACCTTAATCTCCACCAGTTCATGTTAACGTGCTATGGCAGCACAAAACCAACATTGTCACACACAAACTGTGCTCATGCAAAGCTCTTGGGGCTCTGCATGGCCTCAAGAGAGTACTTCAATTACACATGAATGAACCAACAAACACACATGGTCAAGCTGTTATTAAGGTCCTCTTTTCAAGCATTTTATAAAGATTAGAGCATAAAACTTAACCAGAGCCTCCCTGAACTTGCTGAAACCACATGGCCTCCATGCTATCCAAGGTCTGACCAAAGGCCTTTGCAGTGAATATGTGTCGTTCTCTCAGTTTAGCAGATTGCACAAAGCATACGCTCTTCAGATGTCAGGATGACTGAGTGCACAGCTGTTTGGTCTTACCTTGGTGTGGAGCTTAGACAGCTGTTTTTCATCCAGGTGACTTTGGGTGTAGACACGTCTTTTATAGCGGAACTGAAACACAACAAGAACAAACATAAGAGGTTAAGCAGGTTTTACCCTTTCTTTTTGTCTGTGTTACTGTTTAACAAAAACACTGCGCACAAAATAAACAATAATAATGTTAATTATCAAAGTCACTCCAAATTAGTTTGTCACACAGTATCAGCTCCTCAGACCAAATTATGTCTAATCTGTATCACATATTGGCTTGTCCTCTGAGAGAGAAAAAGAGCAAATTCTGACTTAATAGCCATGCAATAACATTAGGGGAACAAATATTTCCCTGTATACGGCTGTCATCTTTTTCCAGCGTTCCTACTTGTCATCTTTTCCACATATTATATCTTGCTTGAAAGCCCATCTACTGCTCCTAGAAGCTTAAGTGTAAAATATAAATTGCAAAACAATAAAAAAGGTGTCCAATTTCATGTTAATGAATACGCAGGAGGGACATTGCATACAGGTTTGACAAATTAAAAAAGACAAGTGGATTCATTTTAAAAAGACAAAGTGTTTTGAAACTTTGAGTTAAATTGTTTCTACAACTGGAAATATCAATTTAGCATGTCAAATAGTTAATCAAAGTAAAAACAATGTTGATCTCTGATGACCAGACATTGATTGGATTATACAAAACTACAGTATATCAAAAAGTTAAAGGTAATGAGAAGGTAGAAAAATATTGTGGCAGAAATTATGCAAAATGAAATTGTGACAATACATATCGTAGAGCTGAAAATCTCAACATCAATGTTATCAGAACTGAGAATGGATTATTTCTAAGTCGGACCATATGTGTTCTTTCACTACAACAAACAAGATGCATTCTCAACATGTCAAAAGCCAGATCATTTAATAGGTCTGTTGCAAGCGGCTTGTTTAATAGACAGGTTTCCCTGAACACTAATAGCCTGTAATAACTTTCACTGCCCAATACTCGCAATGTATTTCCTTTCTCTCTGTGTGTGTGTGTGTGTGTGTGTGTGTGTGTGTGCACGTCTGGTTCTACACCGATGTGTGGTGTTCACCAGGATAAATCCACAACGGAGCAGAGCGGTTTTGAGCTCCTAATCCAAACTTGTCGATCATCTCTACACACCACAGGCCTCAGGGAATTACTGCTGGTCAATCAATGACACACACAGTACTCGCGCACATCCATACACACACACAAACACACAAACTGATCGGAGCCCACACTTATTCTGTTAAATTGTAAGCATTTGCAAGTCCAACCACAGATTTAAAGTTAGAGATGAAACAGATTGAACAAGGAAATTATTCATGTAAACAGTGAAATTTGAGTTTAGTTTGTTGAAAACATGGTCAAGTATTTTTAATTAAAGAGATATATTACAATTTGCAAAGCCATCTGGGACTATCATAAGTAATAATATAGTTAAAAATAATAGCAGTATCTCCCAATGCATCAGAGATTGCCATTAAACTGAGGCTCAAGTAAAAAGTAAATCTGTATTATGCTCTTCATCTCTTCACACATCATCATAAAACTAGTGAAAACCAATACCGCCAGTCAGAAAACCACCTGGACTCTTTACACCAGCATTTGTAAAGCAACACATCTTTATATGCCTGCATTTCTCTCAGATCAAAAACCATGATGGACAAGCACAACAATTATCTCCAAGAGATGACAGCCACTCCAGACAACACACTGTCGTTGAGCATGGTATTATTGCTGCTAGATTTAACTGACACATGACAGAAAAAGCATACACTTCGTGCACAATAATGCACATACCCACACCAACGTGCTGCATGAACCTGCATGTGTGTGCCTATGACACACAGACAACTTCAAACAACTCAACTACAGCAGATTAAATAACAAGCTTATAAGATGGTTGACAGACAACAGGCATAATGTGTTTAGTCTATATAAACAAAATGACCTGAGGCACCAACAGTGGTGGTCAATAATTAAATAGTTGTTGAATACAGGGGGGCTGCAAATACCCTCATGTTGCTGTTATTTAATTTGACATGATTTAAGCAAGTCCATGCCTACATTATTTGTATATCTGTTAAGTCTCTGTCTCTTTTTCTAAGGGTGGATTACTAACTGGGCAAACCAGGTGAATGTTGCATAGTATTCATTCAATACTTGTATCTTGCCAAGCTAATTATTAATACAATAAATCCGAAAGACACGCAACACTCTTTTTTCAAAGAAGATAACTAGTGTGTGCACACAATATAGAGTGTGAAGTATGATCTGGATACACTGCTAATCTATTCTGGGATAGAGAAAAAATCACTCTGGCTTGTTTGTATTTCTTTAAACAAATCACAACCAACCTGGGTGGTGCTAAGCCCCGGATGCAGCGACGGTGCCCGTGCAAAATAGATAGCGGAGATAGCTTAAGGGGAGGGATATCTATGTCAGGCTTTATCCCTACAATGTACATCCATTACGCCAGACTACATACAGTAGGTTCTGTCTTTCTCATTCCATCAAGATAACTTTATCAACGACACACATTTTTGAGTTTCGGAATCTGAGAATTGATTCATAATTGTAAAAGTTAAAAATAACAATTCTTATGTAAATTGATTTTTCCCCCACCCCGATAATCATTAATCGGAGGATGATAGGGTACAAACAGAGAGTTTATCTATGGTGTGGTGGCATGTATCACCTCTTTTTCCACATCTTGCTCTCTCCTGCTAACTCTCCCTAACGCCATAATACATACACATGATTCATACCTACCTCCAGGTAAGGTACAGGAGCGATGGATGGGAAGGGGTATTCCCTTAGCTGTCTCTCCTCATCCAGAAACTTGCCAGCCTTGCCGTTGTAGGCTGGCTGGAATAGGCCATAGTTGAGTACATCCTTCAGGCTCTGGTTGAGAGTACACAGGATCCGCTGCTTTGACAGCCAGATAGGAGCATCCACATTGAATTTCATACATTTCTGCAGAGACAAGAGGAAAAGAGAGAAGGTTAAGCATGTCATTTTTTTTTTTAAATATCACATATTGCACTTTAATTAAGTAAAACCAAGATATTGAAGAGTGATATTTTGAATGTATTCAACTTTCAATGTCAAGTGGGCAGCTAGACCTTTTATTATAATAACTAATTTACACAGGTATGGTAGAATTTTACCATTATCCATTACTTTTCACAAAAGGTTATCCTGAAAGCCAGTGCTAAAGTAGTTACCATACTAAAGCAAACAAAACCGTAATATATGCAAGCAAAAGCTCTTTCAACACTCTTCTGACACCCTTTTTCAGCAGCATAAATTACATATGAGTGTGCATTACTCATGCTTTGAAAGTTAAGCTGGCAAATATGTAGTCTCGCTTTGCCAGACCCTCCTCCAAAGCGCACTGAAGGAGGGTCTGGCTACTCCATATAGCATTCGGGGATAGGAGGAAAATGTGCTCTGGTTTAATGGCATTTCTTTAAACCAATCAGAATCGTCATGGGCGGTGCTAAGCGACGCACCGAGCCGCTGCAAAGTGCGAGAGAAAACTCAGACTGGACAGATAGTCTAGCTAGCTATCTTAATTTACCCTGCAGAGATCTGAGAAGCAGTCAACAATAGTCCTCATAAATCCACCAAATTAAAAATTCCAACACAAAGAAAACGGAAGAAAACAGAAAATACAAGCATCCGGCGGAATTTCCTGCAGCACCAGAGCAATCCCAGAAGTGGAACGCGAAGGATGCACTTACAGCTGCAGTAGCTATCTCCAGTCATAAATGAGACAGTTAACAGGTACTGCAGTGTTTCCTCTATGTTGATAGCATAGTGGCGGTCCGCCACGGTAAAATTTCCAGCGCCACGGTATCAGAAATAGGGCAGACGCACAACAGGGATTCCGCTATGTACACCGCGCACCACCGCTCCTTCAGCTGTTTATGAAAAGTCATAAACTCGTAGAGCCTGCTCTACTGAACTCAAGCAAACTGTCATCCGCTCTCTCTCCCCCTAGGGTGAGCAGAGCAACTGGAACAGTGACAGGACGTCATCACTCGCGAAGTTATGACAACCAAATAAACAACAGGGCGAGTACTACTTCACTCAATAAGTGATTAACAGCGACGAAAGCCGCGACATGAAATCCGCACTCACACCCGTGAAATATGACAGCTACAGTTTATTGGAAAATAGCATTGTGATGAATTTACTGTCCCAGACCCCAATTTAATCAGACCCCAGATGAGACAAGAAGCTAACGTTAGCCACGCTGCTGTGATGCCCCCTCTGCCTCTGACTCGCCGCTGCAGGAGTCTGTGTGTATTCCTCCGACACGCTGTAGTAACGTTACTGATTTAAAACCGTTTTCCAGGTTAGTGGGGGTGCATACCGCTCAAAACCGACATGAAAAATGTAGCTAGTAATGTTTACTCAGCGTTTTGTTTTGTTGTTAAACTGTGTGTAAAATGAGCGGTGACATTAATCACCCTACGGTACCGTCTATTTTCTGGATGGTTTCAAGGTAACGGTCGGTAACTTACATTAGCAGATAAGCCCGTACTCTGACGTCCAACTGTATATATAGACTGAGATATATCTCTTTTCCATAAATTACTGCTATCAAGAAATTAGACAAAAGGTTGGTGAACTGTTAATTGAAACACACATACTGGATTATCATGCTAAATTCAACCATTAAACATAATAGTCCTTTACACTGTCCAGAGTGTAAAAGAACTATGGTTATTGTGGCTAGTCAGAGCACTTCCCTCTAGCTACCACATTGTGGAGCCTGAGAGAGAGAGGGAGTATGCAAAACCTGCTGCCTGCGATATCGATTTGGCACCTTAACTCTATCCTGCTCAGAGTGACTGTATTTCTGACACTCTGACACAACTGTGAGGAATCACATTTTATCACAGCAATACAGCGCAACTAACAACCACATGCAGACGCCCAGATGCAGATGTACTCAGGCAGCTCTGAATGAAATATCACTGCAGCCATTTAAAATTAAATTTTTAATTATTTAAAAACAAATCATTACTGTAGCTGTCTATGCAAAGACATAATGGCATGCAGAGTTGTCACAATATTACTAAGACATAGAATTCAGATTTTTGATATATTCAACATATACAACATATTCAACAAACAAAAAAAAACATGTACACAAGAACGATTGTATTTGTACAGTGTGTTGTTCTAGGTTTGAACCATAGACTGTACATGAAGATGGATGGCTTGACAGCTCCCCAAAAGTGAAGCCAAAACATCTTGATCGCCCCCTGGTGACTGCATGGCTGCAGTATCAGTCATAGACCCTGCCCTCACCTTGGATAGGACATGGATTTTCATAAAGATAATTTCCACCATTTAAGGTAGTTCTTATCATGCTTATGTATGTTCAAGAGCCCATCTTTCTGGTAAGTTTGGTGGGGTGAAACGTCATGATTGACAGCTGAGAATGACTCGTAATTGGTTGGGTGGGTGTATGGGTGGGACTTGGAGGGACCACTGCCCTATTTACTGTGCAGACTCTGGCTCCAAAATTACAAGATGACAGCGCCCCTATCCGGGATATTTTGGCACCACTTTTGTACATATCGTCCATCTTTATATACAGTCTATGATTTTAACCTTTATCAAAATAACACCTAGACACACTAAAGTAGACATAATGTCATATTAGGGTGAGGGAGCAAAGGAGTGGCAAATACTACTGGTATATCTTCATAGAAAAAATGTAAAGAGAAATTAGGTGTATGAGTCTTGATAAGCAAGGTATCCATAAGATCATACAGTATCAGCCTAAAGCAATTCAAGGGAAAGGATCTGCAAAAACTAGAAGTGCTATTGATATGATCAATCTTAAAGAATAAAAGGCAACAGATTATCAACAGTTTCCTCCTAATACAGGTAGTAATGATGGCGTTTATAGAACCAGCATGTCATGTTATCATCTAAACATTCACTGATGAGGTTGATAAGTAAGTTCTTTACCTGAGTGGGTCTGGTTGCAGTGTAAATTCTACAAAATTGGCTATATACTCTAGGCAACTGTTGCACTGTTAAGTTTTTAGAATAGAAAAAAAGGGTTGTGGTATTAAGCAGCTCAATATTATAACTCTTTCAGCCCCACTTTTGGACATCAGTATCACTAGGCTTCTGATGATAATCAGATGTGTTTTTCAAGTAGTATGTTTTCTAGATTTGCCTGTGATGATTTATACAACGACCTACTGTTTGCTTTCCAACACTACCGTTTGAGTTATCTCTTAGAGTGATGTTTACCTTGATGGTGGCAATTTTTCCCTATCTGAAAAGTGGGATCAATCCACCAAAACAGTTTTTTGTAGTGTAACTTATGTACTTTTAATGTCGACTTGAAAACCTGGACAGCACAAGCGATAGGAAGATGCTAACAAACTAACATCAAACATAGCTTTGAAAAGCTGCATCTTCACTTGAGATTGGTTGCCTTTTTAATTACACTAAGACGGTGGAGGATTAAGAAGGCTATTTTGGTGAAACATTGTGAGTGAGATCGTACTCTCTACACACAGCCACACAAACAAATACACACATCTGTAACTACAAAGAAGAATATTTAATCAATAATTTCTCACTACGTTTGCCACTACAAAATGTTTGACGCTTAAAAAGTTCACCTCAGAAAACACGCTCACTTATAGCAAACTGTATTTGTATGTTACTACTGTAGCTCTGTGTAGGACTTAGAAATCAAACTCAATCAAAACCATTCAGAGCTAACAAAGTCACTTTCAAGAGTGACTAAGTAATTACAAAAATGAAAACTGATACATACAAAAAATAATTAAATGCCACTGTGGAGAGTAAGCTGTGACAGATTGTTAATTCATTTTTTGAAATACTGGCTATGATGAACAATGTTTAGTTGCTCTGTTGTGCAAAATAACCTTGATTTTAGTTCTCAAGGTGGCAGCACAAGATGTACGGTTATATAATTGTTGGTCTTTGAATCTGGTGTGGATTTGTGCAGTGCTGACACTGTTTAGGTAATCAAAGAAGCAGCAGTAGTAAAACTTTCATTTAAGGGCATAACCCTTATTGAAGTTTCATAAAAGGACTACGTTGGTTCTTAGTACTAAAACCAATGACTGTAATTACTGCATTAAGGACAAGCTCATCTATAATTTTAAAATCAAGAGGAATTGTTATATTACACAATTATAGTTGATTGATTCAACATTACTGACAGCACCCTGACTGTTTATTTGTTGCACAGATAGGGCAGAACAATTTTTTATACATTCTTATCAGTATATGGCATGTGTTGACTTTATCAAACTCTAATCAGCCAGAGTAATTTAAAACACTGTGAGTGTGCAGGCTCCTTAGGCAGGGACTCAATGCAGGAACACAACAACCACTGCCTTATCTTACACTATAATTATGTACAATGTAGTTCTGGAAGTGCGAGACAAATGATAGACTTCTAATTTCATTTTCAGTGCACACAAGTGCTTAATATGTCAATGCAACTATTGTTTTTACACAGGTACTGTATGATGATCCTAAGGGACATATTTTTGCATTTAGAGTACCACGTATGTTACAGTGATTAAGTAAAATGCTTGGCCTTTATTTGGCCTCCATATGTTAACAGGCGTTCTGTAAATGGAAACGCTACAGCAGCAGTACATGAGCTATTGTACAGCTGCCTCCACAATTTGCACCTTGTGTTTGACTGGCATACACAATAAGAATGTAATGTAATAATGTATACTTTATTAATCCCGCAAGGGGAAATTACAATGTTTTCACTCTGTTGTTATTACACACATTACACACAGGCCTGAATTACACACACATGGTCAGTACCTATACATGTACAAATGGAGAGATGCAGTGCTGAATATGTAAAGTGGGAGGTCCCGGAGCGGGGGGGGGGGGTGGTGGATCCGGCGACTCAAAACGGGGGTTGGAGGTAATGGAACAAAAAAAAAAACTACTGCCTACATAACTTCTCTGACTAAAAAAACCTAAACAACGCTGTGTGTACATCAGGGCAATGTTTATTTTTATTTCAGAACATGCACTGCATCGTGTGAAATGTAAAAAAAATAAAAAATAAAACGTTTTCACAAGCAGCAATTACCCATCGGACTATTAAATTAACCAAAAAACCCACCGTGGTCTCCACATTCTTGATCGGCAGAAACGGTTTTTGCTTGTTTGGGATCCGACTGGCCAGCGTTTTTGAAAAAGTTAAGCAAACTTTGTTGTCTTTTTGACATTTTTCCCCTGAGTGAAATGAGGCTATTAACAGCAATCTCAACCAGCACAAGTGCTTGTGTCACTTGAAGTGCAGCGCCGCGCTGTTAAAGTGCCTCCCCTCCCTCCCTCCGTCCCTCTCCCCCCTCCGTGTTACCCTGAAAATTCACATCAACATTCGCATTGAAAATGCAAACACAAGATTTTTGTGGAACTTCAATGGGGAATAAAGACTAACAAGACAGGTAACAACATTGAACACTACACAAACAGTAATTTATTTTTTTCATTTAGGCGATTAATTTTTCATAGTGACACAGGAGGTGCCGGATCCAATAAAAAAGGTTCCGGCTCAAAACACCCCCAATGTGTTCAATAGTCATTGTTATTGTGGACGGTGTTAATAAAGAGAAGATTTGTGATATGAGAGACAAACTGCAGGTCACACTTGTGAAGCACGGTGGGACAATGGACAAGGGAAATGTGAAGGAAGACAGAGAAGGCTGCATTTTCTGACTATGTCACTTTGTTACATGGCCTGAAGCTAAACAGATCATTGGGCATTTGGAGGGTAGAGCTAACCTAGTTTGAAGGTGTTAATCTCTACAGTGGGGCTCGAAAGTTTGGGCACCCCAGGTAAAAATTTGTATTAATGTGCATAAAGAAGCCAAGAAAAGATAGAAAAATATCCAAAAGGCATTAAATGACAGATTAGACATTCTTATAATATGTCAAAAAAAAGTTAGATTTTATTTCCATCATTTACACTTTCAAAATAACAGAAAACAAAAAATGGTGTCTGCAAAAGTTTGGGCACCCTGCAGAGTTTATAGCATGCACCGCCCCCTTTGGAAAGCTGAGACCTGACAGTGTCATGGATTGTTCTCAATCATCGTCTGGAAAGACCAGGTGATGTCAATCTCAAAGGTTTTAAATGCCCAGACTCATCTGACCTTGCCCCAACAATCAGCACCATGGGTTCTTCTAAGCAGTTGTCTAGAAAACTGAAACTGAAAATAGTTGACACTCACAAAGCAGGAGAAGGCTATAAGAAGATAGCAAAGCGTTTTCAGATGCCAATATCCTCTGTTCGGAATGTAATTAAGAAATGGCAGTCATCAGGAACAGTGGAAGTTAAAGCAAGATCTGGAAGACCAAGAAAAATATCAGACAGAACAGCTCACAGGATTGTGAGAAAAGCAAGTCAAAACCCACATTTGACTACACAATCCATCCAGAAAGATCTGGCAGACACTGGAGTTGTGGACTATTCCACTATAAAGAGATACTTGAACAAATATGGTCTTCATGGAAGAGTCATCAGAAGAAAACCTCTTCTACGTCCTCACCACAAAAATCAGCGTTTGAAGTTTGCAAATGAACATATAGACAAGCCTGATGCATTGTGGAAACAAGTTCTGTGGACCGATGAGGTTAAAATAGAACTTTTTGGCCAGAATGTGCAAAGGCACGTTTGGAGAAGAAAGGGCACAGAATTTATTGAAAAGAACCTCTGTCCAACTGTTAAGCATGGGGGTGGATCAATTATGCTTTGGGGTTGTATTGCAGCCAGTGGCACAGGGAACATTTCACGAGTAGAAGGAAAAATGGATTCAATAAAATTTCAGCAAATTTTGGACGCTAACTTGATGCCATCTGTGAAAAAAGCTGAAGTTAAATGGATAATGATCCTAAACACGCCTCAAAATCCACGGCGGATTACATCAAGAGGCGTAAACTGAAGGTTTTGCCATGGCCTTCACAGTCTCCTGACCTCAACATAATTGAAAATCTATGGATAGACCTTAAAAGAGCAGTGCGTGACAGACAGCCCAGAAATCTCAAAGAACTGGAAGACTTTTGTAAGGAAGAATGGGCGAAGATACCTCCAACAAGAATTGAAAGACTCTTGGCTGGCTACAAAAAGCGTTTACAAGCTGTGATACTTGCCAAAGGGGGCAGTACAAGGTATTAACTCTGCAGGGTGCCCAAACTTTTGCAGATGCCATTTTTTGTTTTCTCTTATTTTGAAAGTGTAAATGATGGAAATAAAATCTAACTTTTTTGACATATTATAAGAATGTCTAATCTGTCATTTGATGCCTTTTGGAGATTTTTCCATCTTTTCTTGGCTTCTTTATGCACATTAATACAAATTTTTACCTGGGGTGCCCAAACTTTCGAGCCCCACTGTATGCCTCTGAGAATCACAAATATATTAATTCTTACAATTCTACAGTCTGTTGACAGAAGAGCACACCTGCTGTATAAGCAAGGGGCAACTCTGTGCCTACCTACCCAGTTGACATTGCAGGTATGTATCTAAAGACGAGATGTGAGGAACTACACTAATGCAAAACAGTATTAGTTCTTGACTAGTTGCACTTACTAATTAACAAGTCTGGCCTGAAGTTTGGCGTGCACATTGTTAAGCAGGTTAAGGCTATTGGTTGAGTGGTTTTGTTTGAGTGGGAAATAAAAAACACAAGCCAGTGTGAACACAAGTTCAAGTCAGTGCAAACAGGTTGATTAAGTGGAAACAAACACATATTACATCATTCTACATCTGAATTCAAAACACGGCCCAAAGGTACCTAACTAATTAAGATGTGTTGTTTGTGTGTTGTTTGTTCGTGATTATGCAAGCATGGATGATGCATGGAGCAGGACATGACTATAGGATCTCTAAAGGTGCAGATGGCATCCAGTCACAATAGAAAGAGACAGGGCATTATTGTCGCCTTTTAGCAAGAAGTGATGCATTGGCAGAGAAGAGAAAGGAGAAAGAAGCCTAGTGGTGAACTGAAATGAAAGAAGAGAGGAGTGCTGGGATGATGGAGTGTAATGACTCTTGCACAGCCCTGTCTCCATCTCCCAGAACCTCTGGCTCTCGCTGCCCAGATGACATATGCACTAATTAACAGTGCCGAGCCTCCTACTGGATGTGGGAAGAGCAAAGAGTCCTAACCGATGCCCTAAAGGAATAATACAGATCAAGCTAACATGTGTTTGTTCAGTATAAACTTTGTCATATAGCCGATGACTTTAAGCGTGTTCTGCCACCAGAATGTATGTATGTGCGTATGCATTCTCATTGTGCTTGCAATCAACTATGGACAAGCTTGGGTTTATTTGACAGACAGACAAAATGAACTGCCTCTGTCTTCTCCAGCTATCCTCCCCTGGCTCTCTCTTTGATATTCCTTGTGTTTGGCCAGACTCCAAGATGACAGCAGGTGCATATGTTTCTCTGTCTCAATCTGAGGATCCTGTAGGAGTAGACTCAGCAACAGGGATTTTTTACTAATACTGTTTCATCTTTTAGCCCTCCATATTTCATAGCACAGTTAAAGCAGCACTTTACAGGGTGGGCTTTAGCTCACCCAGTAAGAGCATTCGCCCTATGTAGGTTGAGTCTTGCAGCAGCACAGGTTCAAATCCAACCTGCTGCCCTTTGCTGTGTGTCATCCCCCATCTCTCTCTCCCCCTTTCCTGTCTATCCACTGTCACTATAGAATAAAGGGAAAATCCCCCAAAAAATAATCCTTTAAAAAAAAAGCAGCACTTAGATGATAATAGATGAGCAGCAAGATGCAAATGTTAGTGCCTGATTTGCAAATGACTAATTGTGTCCTTTAACCTTCCCCTTACGTAGTCTGTTTATCTCTGCTTCTTTCTGCATCTCTTTCTGTCTACAATATGTTTATCTCAATATGCTACTAACCAAGATGTTAGATCTAACAGACATTCAACTATAACCCTCTGTATCCACCTCTGCCTCTTTCTAACTACATTACAGTACAGGTTCTACAGCTTTAAAGTCTTTCCGTCCAAAGGTGTGTTTTCTAATGAGATTCAGTGATGAAATGTTCAACCTGCCTATTCTTAAAGCCAGGAAGAGCTCATCTTACACTCTTGTCAGACCAGCATAAGAGTGTAGCAGAAGACAAACACCATCTGATATTAAACATGACATCAGTGGCATCAGGCTACACATTACATCCACTGTAATACAGGGCACCTGGCATGCAATTTCACATCAGAAAGATGTGTCACAACAATGCATACACAAGACAGAATTGAGAAGCCTATTCATCGGCAACAGCAGTAATTAATGCTCAAGACAGCCAGCTCTATTAAGGAAAGGTTTCGTGATAGTTCATGCTGTGACTAAAACATTTAATGGACACATTACGTTTTCTTTAATAAAATAGTGTTGGCCATTAGTTTGTTGGGCAATTTGCTGATGAAATTTGTCACGACAAGTGTGTGAAGTGGCAAAACAGTCATTGTCTCACAAATTGAGCTCCTTACACAAAGTGATGAATGAGAATGGAGAATGGAAATCAGTCACAGTTTGTGGCGGTGCAATTAAAAGTTACACCGTCCCAAACTCACGTTTGTTAGGTGTTTACTGGTGTGTAGAATGCAGGCACAGTCACTGAAGTGTGGTGTGCCAATATTTGCAAGTCATTTCCTCTTGGTTTAGCCTAGTTAGCTATATGCTGAAGAGCTGAGCAATGGATCACTGCCAAATCTTTCTCATTCACATCTCACTTTTTTAAGCAAATGCTGAAAAGGCAAAAGCTACTTTTATTTATACGCATCATTGGCAGTTTCTAGGTAGCCTATATGTCAAAAATTTCCATTTTTCACTGGGTTTCTTTTGGTTGAGTCAAACTGCTGCTGTGACCAGAAGAATTGTATGGTCTTAATGCATGGTCTTTCACTCAGCAACAGTTGAAATGAATCGTAGTAGCAATTGAAGCCAATTTCAAGTAGGGCTGCAGCTATCGATTATTTTAGTAATCGAGTATTCTATCGATTATTCCATCGATTAATCGAGTAATCGGATAAGAAATACTTAGTAAACAGCAATAGTAAATATTTATTATTGCTGTGTACTAAAAAAAAAATTAAAAAAAAGTAACATTTTTTATTGCCAAATTCCAAGAACATTTTTGGTGGCCCAAATGTTAATATTTTTCACCCCCCTTCCCTTCTTGCCTCTGGCTCTTTGCACTGGATATGCAAAAGAGCTGTTCACTAACCAGAGGGTAAATGTGACGGTACAAAGCTTACAGCAGGTCCATTCAACTACACTGTTCTGGGGGACACGTTTTCACAAGGCTAATACACAGCGAGGAGAAAGAATAAAGAATGCAGACGTCACCGGCATGATGACGTCATTCACGTGCATATTAAGTGGCCATGCTGGGGGGAGGAGCCGGTTTGTCTCCGGCAGCAGCTAAGTTTCCAAAGATTAGTAACAAACTAATAAACAGTTAGACTAAAAACCGACAGCTCTCGTTTTAGCTTGTTGGTAAAACATCACTATTTGCAGAGTAGCTAGTTGTGTAAAACAGCGCGCTGGACGAGAGCAGCAGACGTTAGTTAGCTACCTTGTGTCGGGTTCGCTCCATGGAATGGATGATTACACTGGATGTTTTCTACAAAGATGATGTAGTAGCATGTTTGCAGCTTAAAATGATCCCAAACTTTCTGTCGTTTTCTCTCGCCTGTCTCTTCTCTCAGACCTCGCTATTTTCCGTCTTTGTTCATTTGTAATCTGGGCCGTCAGTCTCGTGCATAGACAGTATATAAACGGTCTTGTGTCCACAGAAGCGTCAACCTGTTGTGTACGCTAGTAATTATCCTCCGTGCGGAAACACAGTGAGCCGTACAACCTTAATAACATTGATTTAACGAAGCTTCAAGGCAAAGAATTTTGCTTCGAGGATTTTTTGTTTTCAAATTATTCGAGTTATTCGAGGAATCGTTTCAGCCCTAATTTCAAGTTAAATGTCCTAGAAAGCAAACTTCTTGCTTCAGTGAAATATGTTTAGACACCTCTGGTGCGAACAAACAACAGCCATCTTTTTCTCATCAGCTGCATTCATCAAGTCAACCATGAAAGAGGACACATCTGGCTACGGACAAACTAATATAAACCCAGCATGTCTCCATTTGTGTCTATCATAGTCAGCATCCACACACATTTATTGTAAAATAAGACAGTCTGACCCCTTTAAGTAACCACATACTTCAGCTGAGCTCACTCTTTACAGTTAACACACATCTGTTCGAAATGGGGTATTATCAGTTAAATACTATGAACAAGCCTCTCGCTTTAATCTTAAGCCTTACTGGCTGTGGGATACTAACTGCGGGTCTATACACAGTTGACTTTCAAGTCAATCTCCAAATCCCATAGCATCAAATGAACACACCACCCAAGGGTCTACATCTGAATTATTACCGTACTTTACCCGTGAGACAAGGAGGGGAAAACAGCATTGATTCAATTAACTCGGATTAATGGGCTACCATCAAGATTCAGACACCTTAAAAGACACTTTGTGAACACACACTACACACTCTATTAACACAGAAAATGCTGAGGCTGGACTTCCCCTAATTATGGACAATGGTGCGTGATTCATGCTGTCCATTTGATACAAATAGTTGAGTTTAATTTGTGTTGAAGTGGCATGTCAAGGAAAGAAGATCGGAAAGCTAAGGTGTGTGTTTGTGTGTGTTTGTGTGTGTGTGTGTGTGTGTGTAGATAATCTTCTGTGTGCTATAGCAGCACTACAACATGAATCTCAGTAAAAGAAAAAACGGATTTTAATGCCTATTTCATTTTACAAGATAGTTTACAATGACCAGCAAATAAATGATCTACAAAGACAACA
The DNA here is from genome assembly GCF_031162955.1 of Sander vitreus. NCBI lineage: Eukaryota > Metazoa > Chordata > Actinopteri > Perciformes > Percidae > Sander > Sander vitreus. The sequence goes on along the minus strand of NC_135862.1, from coordinate 11,768,509 downwards.
AAACCTGCTGTAATTCCACAAAAATGTATGTAAGGATGGCCATATGGACTTTGTTACCATTTCATGACCGTCCTGACACCAGAGATAGTAAATTTTATTTGGAATTTAGGTCACAAATGTCATGACGGACATGTGGATTTGAATCTTATAAGAGTTACAACTCTACATATGCTGTCTGCAGGCAAATGTTGCATACAATTAAGTAGCAGGTTAGCTGCAGGTCTTAACAGTTTACGATGAGTACTCCCTTATGAGTCACACCAGCCAGGGGATATCTATCCGGCTTCATTGGGATGGAGCAGGGTGCATTTTGAGAAAGTGAGGAAGACAAAGAAAGAGAGCGAGAGAGGGGGGGTGGAGACACTGTGAGCCAGGAAGAGAGGGAGCGATTATATATCTGTGGTTCTAGCTTCAAATTGAGAAGCTTTAAATGCTGAGAGGAACCTTATCTTTCATCTGCAGAGAACCCTGGACCTGAATCTGTAAAGATATAGCAGGCTGTAATCTCAGGTCAATGGCCACTGGCAGCCAATTCACATTCAGCATTAGTTTCGTTTGTACTGCAAAAAAAGGAAGGAAAACTTCATGATCACCAAAATGCACGCACAGTGCACAACACACAACAACAAATACTTAGAATCAGGCGTAGCTACAAAGATATTCTTCAGCAGCCTTCTCTGCCATTTTCTCTATAGCGACAGAGTGCATTTAAGTCCCGCCCCCACCGGAGGGGAAAACAACTCGCCGCTCTCCATTGACTTGTATTGCATGAATGTGCATCCTTGTCATTTCTATCTGCTATAGCAAACAACAGAAAAGTGCCTAAAAGCTGTTGTGTGGTGGGATGCACTACCGACAATGTAAAGAACCCATGACTTCATTTTATAAGCTGCCACATTAAAAAACTGAGCTTTTATAAAGACAAAAGTGGATACAGATGTGAGTGAGCAATCAGCAGGAAGAATGGGAAGACTGTGGGATCCTGAAACTAACCTAACATGATGCCCAATGTTATGTGTGCAACAATCATTATGTTACCAAGTAAAATATCCAGTACGTTTTAGGCTAACTATATTTCTGTAAGTTACAGTGAAAGCTATAGTGTGGGACTTCGGTTTGGCGATTCAAACCATTGCAAAACGAGTTGATACAAAGCTAATTAAGCTTTCCCCATGGGGTCGACAGAAACTATGCACTATAGCTTTAAGCTAAAGCATTTTGTACACCGTATGGAGCTTCAGTTATAGTGGAATGTGGATAAATCAGAAAACGATTATTTAGTATTATTTATATCTCTATGCCAAACTCTCTGTCTGCCTCAGCCTTTCTTACACACACTGCATTTTAAATATACACTTTATTTCTCTTGGTCTAGGACCACAGCATCATGACATGCTGCACAATGATGTCTGTAAACACACTGCAAACTTACAGTTTACACCGTTTTTGTTTGTTTCGCAGGACATATTTATCCTGCCTCTCAGCCTTTCTTTTTTTTTTTTTACTTTAAATTTGCATATCATCAGCCAGTTACTCTCAGGGTGTGCCAAGGTGCAGTGCACCCAAGCTGGTTGCCAAGGAAACTTGCTGAAATTTTCAAATTGGCCAATAGGGACTGTTGGTTAAAGCTTTTTGAGCATATACATTTCCTCAACCGTGAATTATTAAATTATGATGACATACTTCTTACTAGCACATTTGTGTAGCAATACCACAGTTCATTTAATTTATTCCATTTTCAAAGGGAAATTCATTACTTGTTCAAACTTTCCAATTTCCCAAGGTAAAGTTATTAATAATTTAAAAGCCATATAGCCAAAACAAGCATGCTATAACATCAGAAAAGGGCTTTGGAAGACTAAAGGCAAACTGGAAGATGTCAAATAGTCATTTTATTACATACTATTAGTTTTTTGTCATTATTTTTGCCACATACTTTACTGTGGTAAAGCATATTTAATCGTAATAGTGATAAGGCTCATTTGGGTCTGTATTTATTGCTATTCACCGATTTTGTCCTGTGTGTTTAATTATTTATTTATTAAATATTGTTCATTTATGTGGAAACTATACTCCTCTTCAGAAAACTTGCTCTAAAAGGATTTGCTTTATTATTGATTTGCTTTGGATTAGTTTTTCCCAATTTGGACTCATGTTTGAAATGTATGTAATTGATTAAAACTGGGATTTATTTCTAAACTTGTATCTATCTCTTTTTTGAAACTGAAGACTGCCAACGACTGACAATAACAGGTCCTGCCACAAAGCAGTAAAAGCTGAGATGGTATCACCTGTCCACTGCTGTCATAGCCCAGTGCTCGAGTGGAACTGCTGGAGCATGTCTGAACCCATGTCACCATATTGACCCCAATATCCCTTGTGTGCTTTTCATCGAATATAACCTTTTTTACATGTCACTGTCAACCTGCCTTTTCAACATGTCAGGCGCATCACTGCAGTGATGTCCTGCTTTGTCACCCCGGTTATCTGTCCACCATGGGGTCAGGGTTCTCTTTGAAATGCATTTCCACTAGAATTTGCTGCTAATAGTCTCTCTCTTTTTTTTTTTTATAATTCAACTCTGAATGACAAGATTGCATCTCTCCGCTCTTAAATGAGATGAAAAGGGTGTTAACCATGCCATGGAGAAGTCAGACTTCTGTGTCTAGCCAACACTGGATAATTGTCATCAATATGTAATGTATGACATATGGACTGTAATGATGACACAACAGTAAAGGACAGTCAAACACATTACATTATAAATTCTATTTGTAATAACGTAAGATAAAATAATAATGAATGATGACATAATAATACAATCTCTTCACCTTGGCACTTTTAAAAATCTACATATACAGTATAAATAGTTAAAGCATTTGGATGTGATTTCATATTTTTTTGGATTTACTCCCTAACATTTATAACTTTCAAATGCACTATTGATGCACATCAAAAGAACAATGTGTGCCTTCCCTTCCCTTTCATCTAAACACACTGTCCGAACAAAGATGACAGAGCTGGATTGAAATCAGCAAAATGTCTATTTAATAATGCATCTGTGTCATCAACACATAGGTACAATTCCCAGCTTATAAAGCAAATCTCGCTAAAACTAATACAACAGCCCCATAATAAATCCTACATAATCCTCATATTTTGTCTACCTCATTCATATCAATAAGGCTAGTCCAAATAGTAAAACCACCTCTCAGTACCACACAATAGCACAACAAACAACAGGCTTCAAGATGATCATAAAGCTGAATCAACGGCTCTCAAAAAAAACAACAAAAACTAAACATTAGAACCTTCATGATTTATTGCAGGGCTGTTCCACATTAGTCAGGTGTACCTAATAAAGTGTCAACTGAGTGTACAGTCGTGGACATGTTGTTACCTATAATTTTTGCAGTTTAGTGAACATTTTGAATTCATCTCACAACTCACATTGTTGAGTTACCCGCATGGGTGAAATGTTCAGCCATGCGGCACAAAGTCGTGACACATACACGCACGCATAAAGCACACAGATCTGATTGCTCAGCTGTTACTCTCAGCGGCCACAGGAATATTCGATCTTGCCCATAATTTCTGAACAAGTGCACACACAACTCTGCATGCAGATGTGCACGCACACACACCCACACACACACACACACACACACAACACATCCTATATAGCAATAAGCTGAATGTTACAGTTTTTTACGATCACTATGACAATTTTTTCAATACTTTTAACAACTTTCCTAAACTCTTAACACAGTTAGCACAACATCCGTCTGTGTAAGCTATACATTTAACACATTTCTTGTTGCTTTGACACAAAATGAATAAATTCACAGGTCGGATTCGAACCCTGGACCTCTGCGTCGAGGCCAACCTGTTCTCATTCCCAACTCGTAAAATAAGGACGTTTGGGCAGTGGCTGTCAGTGGCTGTTAGTGTCTGATGCGACGAAAAAGGCATCTTTCAGCGTGTTTGTGTAACGCACTAAGGAGAGCAGCAGTTAGATAGGATTTAGCGAGTAGTATGTAAGGGCGAATTTCCATGTATGGAGGTCGGTTGTGGTGGTGGATGGGTCAAACAAACAGAGGACTTTCACCCAGGGGAGCAGGGTTCACGTCCCACTTGTCACATTTGCTATAGTTACTTTTTTCTTTCCTCCTGCGTGTCACAGAACCATACACCCACCCACAACCCTTTCCTAAACCCAACCATCCCGTTCTTCCCGCGTGTCACGGAATCGTAAGCCCACCCACGACCTTTTCCTTAAAGCACCCATATTATTCTCATTTTCAGGTTCATAATTGTATTTTAAGGTTGAACCAGAATAGGTTTACATGGTTTAATTTTCAAAAAACACCATATTTTTGTTGTACTGCACCACTCTCTCACTCCTGCAGATCCTTTTTTCAGCTGGTCTCTGTTTTAGCTACAGAGTGAGACCTCTTTTCTTCTTCTTCTTCTGTACTATCTTTGATTGCACTCGCACATGCGCAGTAGCTCAGATGTAGCTAGCTAGCTCCATAGACAGTAAAAGAGGCTGTTTCTCCAACTTTGGTCAGTTACAAGGCAGGATTAGCTGGGAGACTTCTAAATGTCTCCAATTCTTTTGTAGATTATGGTGAACTTGTGTGTGTTGTAGCAGTGCTTTGCTATTGAGAACGAGGTAGCATGCTAGTGTTAGCATTAGTGTTAGCATGCTAACGTCAAGTCGTGCCGATTTTGAACAGCTCACCCGGAGACTGAAGGCAGGACACATTCAGAAACCGTATCTCACTCAAAACAGCATGGATAGATTTTTTTTAAAGTTTGTATGCGTGTGGAAGCATCAGAAACACAAAATAACAGCCCAAATCTGTTATTTTTCATAATATGGACACTTTAACATAACTGCGTCAAAAGGGACGGCAATAGTCCCGACCAAGCGTGTTTACTTAACGCGCTAATGGGACGGCAATAGTCCTGACCAAGCATGCTAAGCGCTAAAGGAGACTTTTAGCATCAATAAGAACGACAAAGGCACCTGACCAAGCGTCCATATTTTACGAGATGAGTGTGAGAACCTGTTGTCTAGGCATAAACCTCCAAGTATATGTGCTCCTGCTCTACCCACTGAACCAACCCGGCCACCATTTTGTTTGCTGCAGAGATTCAATACAAAAAATGAATGACCCGTCTCAGAGTAGCTTTACAGAATGTACGGTTTATGAAAAAAAGGAGACAGAGACAGAATTATCCTGGTACTCCTCTTCTTCTCCCTCGTGAAGGTATTTTTCTTATTTTCTGTGTTCATCTACAGTATATTGTTCAAATAGGACCTTTTTCTGTATGTACCACCATATGATCATGCGATTGAAAGAACCTCAACACCTGAGTGTGTTTCCTAGATGGGAATCAGCTGTGATTGATCTATTTGCATAACTTAAATCAGCTGTTTCTCAATAAATGCATATATAAAATGCAGGGGATATAATTTTTTTTCAATCTACAATATGATCAGCTGTTCACTTTGACTTTAGCCTATAAGTTAGGTTTAGAACATGATGTTATCTGTTCTGACATACAGAGTGTAAGCATTTGTAAATTTGGCAATAAAAATCCATTGTTCTGGTCTTGGTGGAGCTTGTGTGTAAAAGAAGTTCAAGCATTTTAAATTTGTGTTAACTGTATGCATTTTGTGTCAAAGCAACAAGAAATGTGTTAATTGTATAGCCTACACAGACAGATGTTGTGCTAACTGTGTTAAGAGTTTAGGAAAGTTGAAAAAAGTGTCATAGTGATCATAAAAAACTGTAACAAAACGTAAGAAACGTATGACACTCCCATGCATTAATCTGTGCACATAGCGACACACAAACGTACACACAGCTTGATTGAATTAACATTTGTCAGAAGTGAAGTGCAGGTTCTCTCTTCCCAGCCCTCTACTTCTCATCTGCCTCACTCAGACACTGTGTTTTTATGCAAGCATAAACAGGCATAGACACACACTAGCACACAACAAATCTCAATTAAAGTCCTCTTCTCTATTACTGTTGACAGGCCAGACTGAATATGCCAACAAGATCTACAGTTAACGTCAGTCACCAGGGAGTCACCGCAAAGTTTATGAACTCTCATGAAGACACAGCCAAACATATAGACACACATATCCATACACATTCGCATATTTTTAGAGAAATAAAGTATATGTTGACATTTCAACTTTATGAACTTTATGAAGTTTATAAAACAGAGGTAAAAATATAGTTATTTTGATATATTGGAATGCACTAATTATTCAAGATATTTAGAAATAATGTAATACTTTCCTCAATTAAAATGATGTCAATTTAGTAACAGTTAAATGTCTCTTTAACATTTTTCCTATAAGTCTCCGTGTGGCTTAAGCTATTCCATAACGTCTGACTAATTACAACCTCTAAGTGCATGATGTGCATCCATGTGACCAAATCAAGTTAAGATGAAAGAGCAGGCAGCTCCAGTGCGAATGAAAACATTATGTATATCATCTCTGGAAAATCATAGCACTCTAGTACATACAATCTCAATTCAACTCTAGTGTATAGTCAGATAGATTAAGTCTCATAAAATATTACTAAATTAAATGATTTCATCTCTTGGTGGAGGCCACAACAGCCGTCAATGCCTAAAAAGAAATCACATATTAAAATCTAGTGTCCTCTCCTTTCTGGTTCAGATAATATTACAAAGATGAGAGTTGTTCCCCTTGTACAAACACAATGAATATACAGCACAGAACTGTAATAAAAGCTCAGTATGATTGGGCTTATATTAATGTCTCCATCTATTCCCAGGCTTCTCTCAGACTAGACTCAAACCAAAGACAGTAAAACAACTGAGAAGAAGTGAACAGGGAGAGGAAATATAATAGAGTTAACTCAAAAGGAGAGTAGATCAATAAACCAAACCAAAAAGATTTAAATAAGAATTAGATATCCCCTAGTGAACATTAATTATTTTGCCAACTTTCCCAAAAAACAACATTTATTCTCTCGTTACATCCCAATAGCAGTTATTTTCCTCCCAATGTAAGACTGTTAATGTCTGCACTAAAGAAGGAACAAGCTTGTACCAAAATTACGGCTGGGCGGTATATATATATATATATATATATATATATATATATATATATATATATATATATTCACCCAGTGTATTGCAAGCCTGGTGGCCCACCGGGCCTAAGTTGCACCCCACCGGGCCTAAGCCACTGGGAATAATTGTTTCATGTTTTTTTAAGATGTTTTTTAAGCTACAGTTACGGTGGGGCGGCTCGATTGGATACTTAGACATAGGCATATTTTGAAATCTCCAGTTAGCTTTTTAGCACCTACTTAAAGGAGAATTCCAGCCAATTTTTATGTTAATCTTGATCGCTATAGCTACGCGAGTCCTTTCGATAGAAAAAACCCCAACCACCAACAATCAGTGCAGGTAACACGGAGAAGCTGCAGCTATGTACTACAAGCGTCCCCTGAGCTAAAACGGCAGTTGTCGGGGCAAGTTTTAGAGTGCCTTTGTGCCTCTTAACAGACACAAAATGCAATTAATATGTCTGTGCCACATGAACAGGGCCCTTACGTGTCAACAAGATGCGTTTTCAACTCAGACATTGTTTAAATTCACCTACCCTGGTCCCTGTCTCGATCCTGCCGGTAACTAGCTTGCCCTGCTAGCTGATAGCCGTTAGCCGTTAGCTGCCGTCTGGTGAGTGTATTCAGACAGGCTTCTGTGATAATCATCCCAATAACAATCCACGGAGCAGCGGTGGTGTGGCTATGTCCTCCAGAGGACAGCTCATGTCACGTCTTGACAGTAGTGCGGTAGTAGCTGTTAGCTGCTAGCTGCCCTCCGGTGAGTGTGTACAGCCAGATAGCCGTTAGCCGTTAGCTGCTAGCTGCCGTCCGGTGAGTGTATTCAGCCAGGCTTCTGTGATATCATCGCAATCCACGGAGCGCCCGGTGGTCTGGTGGATGTCCTGCATAGGACAGATCATGCCTTCGCAGCGAAAAGTTTAGATTATTTCCCCCTCAAAATAGGTAATTGAGCACTGTAGTTGTTATGACCATATCAGTGACTATGTAACTACATGGAAACAGGATAAACGATGTCTGTGGCTTGCACAGTAATAGCGTTACTTGAAGCTTAGCTGTAGCATCGCGCTGTCTCCTGGGAATTCAGTTGTAGCAGGAAAAGGTAAACAGTAGTGTGCAGATCGGAGCGTAGTGAGTGAAGAGTGGAGTTGTTCACAAGGGAAGAAGCTTGGAGTAACGTAACTATGGAGAATATAGCAGATATACAACACACGGAAGAGCCTTTTGAGTTTGATGGTCGTCCTTATTTATTCAAACCCGAGTATACAGACGAAGAACTAGCCTCACAAGAGTTGGAAAGAACGAGACAGACAGAGGGGCAACAGGCAGATGAACTTGCTGCTCCAAGCACAAGCTAAAGCTAGCCTTCAGTAAGTGGAAGACATAGCAACACCATCGCCGCTCCGTGGATTGTTATTGGGATGATTATCACAGAAGCCTGGCTGAATACACTCACCGGATGGCAGCTAGCGGCTAACGGCTATCTGGCTGTACACACTCACCGGAGGGCAGCTAACAGCTACTACCGCACAACAGTTTTTTTTAGGGGGGAATACACTTCAAGACGTGACATGACCTGTCCTCTGGAGGACATAGCCACACCACCACCGCTCCGTGGATTGTTATTGGGATGATTATCACAGAAGCCTGTCTGAATATACTCACCAGATGGCAGCTAGCAGCTAACGGCTATCAGCTAGCAGGGCAAGCTAGCTACCGGCAGGATTGAGACAGGGACCAGGGTAGGTGAATTTAAACAATGTCTGAGTTGAAAACGCATCTTGTTGACACGTAAGGGCCCTGTTCATGTGGCACAGACATATTAATTGCATTTTGTGTCTGTTAAGAGGCACAAAGGCACTCTAAAACTTGCCCCGACAACTGCTGTTTTAGCTCAGGGGACGCTTGTAGTATGTAGCTGCAGCTACTCCGTGTTGCCTGCACTGATTCGGATCGGGGTTTTTTCTATCAAAAGTACTCGCGTAGCTATAGCGATCAAGATTAACATAAAAATTGGCCAGAATTCTCCTTTAAAGGAACACGCCGACTTATTGGGACTTTAGTTTATTCACCGTAATCCCCCAGAGTTAGACAAGTCGATACATACCTTTCTCATGCCATGCCGGAGGCATCAACTCTGTCTGACGCCCCCAACGCTAGCTAAGCCTAGCACAGATCCTGGAGGTAACTGGTTCCAACTAGCCTACTGCTCCGAATAAGCTGTTTCTGAGATTAACGTTCCTGTTTACATGTTGTGATTTGTATAGTCACATGGTGTACAAATAACAAGGTCACTATGCTTTTACTATCTAGTAATTGTTGACTCTATTACTCCAACTCTGAGCGAACTCCAGGCGAACTCTCTGCTCCTCACCACATGGCTTCAGGTGCTGCTAGCAAATCACTCTGCTCAAGTAGCAGAAGTAGCAGTGCTTTGCCTTTCTGAGAATATAGTTCTCAGTTTGTATACGGTTAGAAGACAGCTGTGTCTCATATGACCTTGTTATTTGTACACCCTGTGACTATACAAATCACAACATGTAAATAGGAACATGTTGGCGTTATTTTGTCACTTATTCGGAGCAGTAGACTAGTTGGAACCGGTTACCTCCAGGATCTGTGCTAAGAGAGGCTAGCGGTGGGGGCATCAGACAGAGTAACGACACGCACGGAGATGAGAAGGGTATGTATCAACTTGTCTAACTCTGGGGGTTACTGTGAATAAGCTAAAGTCCCAATAAGTTGGTGTGTTCCTTTAATGTAGGGCCCTATTGAATCTGTCTTATAGCTTTTTTAAATTCTCAATTTCACAGTTTTGTCCATCATTTTGTTATCACAGAAACTATTGGGCTCTACCATAATGCTGCCATCAGCCGGGCTCTCGTTGAAAATAAAGACAAAATAACTTTTCTAGGGGAAACACTGATATGGATAACAAGATATGGGATGAGACAATACCATTTTTATCGATATGGTGTGATGTTGCGTTACATAACCCATTTCTTCCATAAAGCTACGCCAGTGTTTGCATCTCTCCTCTCTTACACTCTGTGTAACCCCACCCCCCACTCTCCCACTGTGCCTACCCGGCTCACTCACTCACAATAGGGTCCAACAATTAGAATTTCCTGATGCCCCCGAGCCAGCTTAAAGTTACATCAGGCTAGTAAATACAATCAGCCAGTTGCCCGATCGGAGCAGTGCTCGAAAAAAATCTACTGCTCTCCGAGACTTCCCTATGCACAGACAGGCTTGGTTACTTCATGGATAAAAAGGCAATCAATCTTTAAACAACATACGAGTTAAAACGCAAAAGGAACATTTATTGCCTCTTAGAGAAAAACATGACTGGGTTAAGAATAATTCATGTGTGTAACGTAGCTCCTTTGGGGAATAGGGTTGTCAAGAGAACCAATGCTCTGGTACCAAGTAAAAACGTGTTTTTTCACAGTAACTCAGGTACCATAGTTACCGGGAGATGCAATTCTTCCTGACCTACCCTACCTGACAGGGGCAGCATATACACCTAGAAGTGTTGTAGTTTTCCGCTAAATGCCGAAGAAGAAGAACCACATCTACCAGCAAGGAAGTGAATAACACCTCATATCTGTACACACCATGGTGCACAATGATGTGCCTCTGGCTTTACTGTACATCTACGGCAACGGCTTTCACAAGTTCACCTGGAACTCCCAAACCCCAAGTAGGTCTGTTTCTCTCTGCTGTTGTCTTTCACATAGAGCCTAACGTTAACGTTAGCTGACATTAGCCAATGTTAGCGCTTGTTCCAGCGGACTTCTGCATGACATCAGTTAAGTTTAACTTTAACCAGCCTGATTCTATGTGAAAAAACAACAGCAAAGACAAACAGACTTACTGTACATAAAATAACTTAACTTAACTTAAAATACTTGCTGTTTATACAGCTCTCATGGAAGACCGTATCCTAGCTGTGTGGTTATGCCAGGCTTCAGGGCGGGCTGTAGGTCCAGAACCTGACCTTCTCTGCAGATTACATGTAAATCATGCTCTCCTTTACCCGTCCCCTTAAATCCCCTCACTCCACACCAAAACCCTGACAGTGTTTTCTTTCAATCTTTTGCCAGTTCCAACTTTCTGACACTGAAAAAAGTAGTGGCCCAAACACAGTCTGTTTTAATAAAAGTGCTTGTAATGTCTCACATGCGGCGTTGACTCACAACGGAAAATGTATATAAAACACCTTTTTTGGCTGCCTGCCCTAACCAGGGAATAGATGGAGACATTAATATAAGCCTTAACCAGCATATGTGAGTTAGGATTTGAGATGGGAAGCTCCACAATTGACAATCAAACTGGTCTGTATTGGGTCATTCTGGCACTGGAAAATATGTGTTCTCTGTTAAGAACAGTGCTGGTTTGGCATAGCTGATTTAAAAACACACTCCTGCTTTGCCCACCTCGCCTTCAGATATGCCAGAAAATTTCACTTGTTTCCACCCTTTTCCATTTTTCCATATCTGCATTATCTCTTTTTGTGTAGGACCTGGTGGATAGATAAAGGAGAGGAAGGGATACATGGCAAGTAAGGGGAAGGGTGTTACACTGGGTCAAATCTCTCTCCAGCTCTCTCCCTTCAGGGCTGTTGTGGGAAAATGGAGGTGATGATAGCCACATCTTGTGCCCCTGCTGCCACTGTGAATGAAGCTAAAAAATAGCAACATAGGGACGAGGGAGGCTTTCCAATCACTGATACAACATTGCATAAGTCAATCTTTTTGTGAGTTTATTTGGAGGAACTGTCAAACCACTGTTGCGTGTAAGACTAAGAAGTCAGATGCAGAGAAAAATACATGAAGTATGGATGAAAGACAGTGAAAAGAAAGGCAAATGAGAGGAAGCAAGAGTGAAACAGACAGAAAGAAAGGGATATAATGAAATCAATCAAAGAGGGACATAAGACATGAAGCAATGGGAAGAGGAAAGTAATAGAGTACATACTGACATATTAAACATGTATATAGAAACATTAATACGCAGACAAATTTAAATACACAGTGTCCACAGACAGACATATTAACAGACACACAAGGTCCATATCACATGTTTGACAACCTGGACAGTCTGGTATAAGAAGTTATTAGAAAAAAGATGAATAGACAATGGGAGAAAACTGGAACGCTACTATGACAGACAGCCAGTGATATACTGTAGATAGACCATCATCTCCATACTTATCAAACTCAACATTAATTACAGGCCATTCTACAGTAGTATGGGAAAAATGATGAGCACTCAGGAGATGTCACATTCACCACTACCACTATACCCCACACAAACAATTTGTTTGTCAGCCACAAGATCAGAAAAACAAGATATAAACAGGTCTGCCTTGGAAAACTAATGATGCGATCACGTATCGGTCCTGGCGACTGAAGAACTACAAAGGGATGTCCATAACGGAGGCCCTGGAGACTGCTTAAAAAGGTTCACAATGCTGGCAACCAGACTAAGGAAACACACCAGAGAATCACAGGCCAAACGATAAATGCTCTGATCACAAAAAAAATCTAGAGTGCAATACCAGCTGCAGTGCAGTAATGTTGCAGGAGCAGAACCACCAAGAGCTGAAGCTGAAGATTACTGAAAGCACATATGGGAGAAACAATCTTCGCATACCACCAATGCTCAACGGATACCAGATCTGAAAGCAGACCACTATATTCTCCGTGAGAATCCCGATCCAGTGAGGGGGCCTTCAGTTACAGTGGTCCTGCTCTCTGGAACAAGCTGCCTGATGACCTGATGTCCGTCCACATTCATAATCAAACTCAAAACCTTTTTTTTTCCTCAGTCATTTGTTTAATTGTGTGTGTGTGTGTGTGTGTGTGTGTGTGTGTGTGTGTGTGTGTGTGTGTGTGTGTGTGTTGATTGTCTTGTTGTGTATTCTTATTTCTATTAATGCTTTGTTTTAATGTGTATGCTGTTTTTAATATAAAGCACTTTGGGTTTACGTGTAATGAAAGGTGCTATACAAATAAAATTGACAGTGACATTGACATGGAGTAGGAACCAGTCACCACAGCAGCAGACATCCAACAACAGGCACATGAAGAACTGGATAACATGAAAGTCTCTTAAAGTAATAAAGTAACAAACAGCACTGGATGGTGCCTACTATCTAGGGCTGTCCACAACCAAGGAGAATGCTATTATTTTTAAAGTAATATCTGCTCAAAAGCATAGTTTAAAAGCTATGAAATAAAAAAAACAAAGAGTAGTTTAATGATAAAATATTCCTTCGACCACCAAGTACAGTTTGAATCATGGCATCCAAGTTTTGTTATTTGTTTCTGTCATGTTTCAGGTCTCTCATCTGATTAAAGTGTGCCCACATGGTTTGATAAAGGTTGGGCGACACATACCACGAGATTACAGAGATTTGTCAACTGGTAGATATTGTTGCTATACTTTTTCTAAAGAGATATCTATTCCTTTAATATCACTGGTTGCTTTAAGCCATTATAGGCATTGCTGCAAATAAATTGCCATCTATGTGATGAAGTGGTTTGATTCGTCAGGTATTCAATTCACTAAATTAGCCAAAAACAGTCATGTCTGTTATCATATGGATTTTAAACAGTTTTCCCAAACTTCAACCAATCCCAGCAGTCCCACGTGCCAGACTTTGCGTCAGTTAATACATCCATGTATGTGACTCTTAGGGGAACTGAGAGCCAATGACCAAGCGGGGAGTGAGAACGGGTTGACGTAACACACATACGTCGCCAAATTCATTTCCCTGTTTCTGATATGAAGACGAGACATGTGACTCGAACATCTCACATTTACCAACAACACGTACAGCGAAAGACCGGACAAAACATTTTAGACCGTCCTGTCAACCTGTATACATTTTAACATCAATGTACGCTGTACCGTTTTTTCACTCTGAAGTCGCTGAAAGCTGCTTCTGTTTCAATCCTGTCAGCTCTCTGCAGCGGGCGGGGCTGCTGCTCAGTTCCCCCCGCGACTGATGTGCGCACACACAAAAACACACCCAGTGGATGCAGGAAAAACCGGAGGTGAGATGTACAGGATGACCTAAATTGAGGACAGCTATGCTCGTTATTGTAAGTGATTGATTGGGGGTGGTAGTAGCTTAGGGGTGGCAGTAGCTCAGTCAGTAGGGAGGTGTGTTGGGAACTGGAGGGTTGCTGGTTCAAGTCCCCATATGGAGCAAAGTAGCAGTGGTGGACTGGTAGCTGGAGAGGTGTCAGTTCACCTCCTGGGCACTGCCAAGGTGCTCTTGAGCAAGACACAGAACCCCCAACTGCTCAGGGTGTCTTTCCATGGGCAGCCCCCTCACTCTGACATCTCTCCATTAGTGCATGTGTAGGTACTGAGCATGTGTATAATGATTCAATGAACAACAGAGTGAAAACATTGTAATTTCCCTTGCGAGATTAATAAAGTATAAATTATTATTAATAAAGTTAAAGTCCAATAAGTAGTTTATTAAACCATATGAATGTGTGTCCCAGGATAGGAATTTAACTAACAATGTAAAGATCAACAAGCCACTGACACATATGTTCAAATTTGATTAATTCAATAAATTATTATTTTTTTGTCTTAAATCCACCAGCCATTTTCATATTATACCAACATTTGCAGCATCCTGAGCCCTTTTGGTAAGGTTACTAGGAAAACTCAGCCCAGAGTAGTGTTATTCTCCCCGAAACAAGTTTCCTTTTTATTTTTAAAGAACTATACCACAAAAAAAACTTTTTTTACAAAAGCTCCCGCAAAATCTTGGTTGTGCACGTGCATGTCAACCAACCAATCAATCTATCGACCAAACAGTGTCAACCCTGCCAGCAGCACATATAAACCAGATACTAACAGACGGCTCCCACTCTGGCTGGCTAAGGCAAAACAATACTTTTACCTTACCTAGAATTACAACAATGACACAAGCATTTAATTTAGACTGACAGCATCAGCAGATGGTAGTTAAGTAAGGAAAGGATAATTAAGACTAAGAATTAGGATTGAAATACCAGAAGACTACAGAGCAGGTACTGGAAACATGGCTACATGAACCTGAGATTCCACAAGCGATCCAGGTACCTTTATACGTAAATAAGACAAATACTCAACTGTCAGCTCAGTGGAAAGAACAAGTTCCACGCCATCACAGAAGCACTACCTATCATCCTTATTTGGTTGGCCAATATAGGACCTGGAAGCTGATGAAATCAGGACTAAGAAACCGTGGATGGAAAATTGTAACCGACTAGTTATTTAAACACAAGTGCCTTTCTAGACCACATTAAAAAAGTATCATTTAAACTAAAAGCTATGCCTTGTGTAGTTTTAGCACTTCTCAAACTTCTCCAAATTAGTGAGGGTCTACTTGTGTGGTGGAAGGAAAGAGCCTCCAAAAACTTTAAAGAATAGCAGTTGGCTCATTGTTATTGTGCAACCCTGCTACTTCTGTGGTGTTTCTCAATAAAATTAGTACCAAATGAAGTTACGTTTTAATTTAAGTTTAGTTTCTCTTGCTTGCAGGCTCTATGGCACTCTCACTCTCTGTAAGACTAGTTGGGTATTTCATAGCAGAAGGTCATCTAAACATCAATAACTCTAATCTCCGTATAGGAAATTTGTCACAATACACAGAGGATTGTATCCAAATTCCAGCATCAGGAGACTGTTTGCCAGCTAGAGAGAGAAGGGCTTAGTTAGCATAAAGGCAAGTGTCCTGAATGAAACATGAAGCATCCACGAGTATATCATCAAAATGTCTCCTGAAAGTAAACTGCTTTGATAATATCTCAAACCAGCAGCGGAGGACGCTGGCAATGAGGGTAGAGGAGGTTCCTTGGAAAGCCAATCCCCTACACAGGAACATAGGCAAATAACCAAAAGGACTAACCACACTAGACACAACCATAGTTGCCATTGAGAATGTTCAGCACACAGTTTACGGGGGTAAGATGCAAGCACAACATATACTGAATGGCACAACCAAGTATGCGAGAAATGTGGACAGGAAAATATTTTACACAGTAAGGTGTAAGTAAGTAAGTAAGTAAATTAATGTATGGAACAGCTGCGGTGAAGAGATGAAATTATGTACAACAATGAGCAAATTTAAGAGACAATTTAAAATGAATATAATTGAATGGATACGAACAGGACTCGATGTGACTGTATTGTGTATTGACTGTATGGTTCCTGGGCTTATATACTATGTCTTGTTTGGATGGGTTATTATTCGGTTTGATGTAGATAGATGGAAAAGAAAAAAAATGTGTATATGTATGTGTGTATGCATTGTACTGTATGTACTGTAAGTAAAAAAGTAGAAAACAGGGGTAGGACCAGAAAAGTTATTTTTTTAACTTTTTGAACATAGGCATTCCTTATTTGAATCATTTTCAATACTTTGGGAAGATTGTGCTGAAATGTACATGTTCTTATTTATTCTTTTATTTTTTTAATTTTATTTTTTTAACATTAACCTTCAAAATAAATTAAACTGACTCCAAACCATCCATTGTGGTTTCTCTCGATAAGAGACCCCAAACAGTCTGGCTGAGTACCAAGTACCCAGACTCGAAGAGGGTACATACTGGCCTGGATGGGAAAAAGGGGGTATTTTTCCAGTTTATAGATGTAATCATCATCACACCGTTATACTTCTGACAGCAAGTTACCTTCTGTGAATAAATAAAGAGAAAGAATCTACTAAAAGAGGCAAGAAAAGAAGCAAATGGAGAATAAGGATGGATGGAGGTAGAGAGTAGTGGGGCAGACTATTCATGTCAGTTTCCCCCTCTCCTCTGTTGAGAGATGAATGACATCCATTAGCAGTATTGGAAAACTGTTTTTTTTTGCACCAATCATAGAAGTAGAGTTTTGGTGGAGTTGGATACGTAGACTGACAAATGATACCCATGATCCGAAACATGAGGCCTCGCTCCTCCCGTCAAGTTTTGCCAGGCGTGATCTTTGCATGGTCCATTCTCCTGATCCAGGTTTGAAACACAGCAGGAGGTGTGTAATCCAACTTCAGGCGGACTATTCTAGTGTAATCGCCTGCTTACTCAGAGTACACACAAGTCACTTGTGACTGCTTCATAAAAGATTCAAACAGAATCTGTCAGAATCTGGCCATCTGTCATCTGCCTCTATGTTTGCCTGTCAGACTTTCAGGCTCTCTCTCTGTCTTTTTGTCTATCACTATGTCACGATGCATGTGCTCTTGCCTGTTTGTCGGTATATTGGACTAAAGGTGACTCCTTGAAAGTGAAACTAGTGATCTGTTGAGCGTCTTTGCATTACATAAGCACGTTAAGGGAAGTCCCTTGGCAGTGGGATTAGGATTGAAGGGCATGTGTGCATGTTTGAGTTTGAGTGTGCATGCATGTAAAAGTATGTTTAAGTGGGCTTGCGTGTACATGCATACTGTACAGTACATAATTATGTGTGTCTATATGATATGTATGAGCATGATTAAATGTGTGTGTGTGTGTGTGTGCATATGTTAGTTAAGTTAAACTAAAAAACATTTTTGTTCACAAACGGCAGAATTCTCTGCTTTCTTTTCAACTGCTCTCCTTTTATTTCCTGTCTTCATTCCTAGCATGCAGTGCCTTGGCCTCACTAAGATACAATGGGTCATTTCAGCCAAGAAGCCAACAACAATGAGGTAACCAACAATAACAAACACAAAAACAGCCTCTTGCCTTTGCCGTCAATGTCTGGAGAAAGCATCAAAAGGATACTCAAACTAAGCCACCTACAGAAAGCCAACTGAGTACCTGAGCATGAGTATGCAGTGACTGGCTGTAAAGGTTGAATCTGCATTTTGCTATACCACAATGTCTCCAGTGGAAATGTAAGGGCAGAAAAGGAGGGCTAATTCGAGCAGTGTTGACACAGAGGCACATTATATGTATTAATAAAAGGCTCAATGCTGCGTTGTTACATGAAAATGTCATGGTATCTCTCTAATAGTGTGATCTTATGTGTGCTACTGACAGCGAGAGAGAGAGAACAGGGATATATAATGACAACATACATGGGCTTAGAGATGTGTTGAATTGATAAAACTTAATTTCATTCTACAGCCAATGGAGGGTAAAATGTTTCTTCCTCTCTGCACTCTGTCCAATTCCAGGCAATCACTTTCTGTTCAAGATCATTTTAACTTGATTTATAAGGGACATTTTAATGGGTATATTGACCTGACTTTACTATAATATATAAAATAAAATGAAGAGCTTTCTTTAAAACAGCTAATATAAGTACTACTAACAATTCATTAAGAATGGCTGTTGTTGTAGTGCCCAAATGGTCACTGGAACATGGCAGGATGGCTGTTGCTGAATTTATCAGAATTACAATAGCAGAGCTTGAAAAATAATTGAAATTAAGTTATTTGGGGTCTGGACATTTGCCGTATTCCATACCACCTTCTGCAGCAAACAAATACAGGCACAAACACACTTCAGTATGGTCACATAGAGTGATTTTGAAAAGAGAGAGAAACAATGCATACTGTATGTTAAAATGGGAAAATAAAGAGAAGAAAGGATCAATGTCTGGGTTTTTTCTGTGGCTGCAATACCACACAGACATAGGCTACATCTTCAGGAAAACTCCTGCGTAAAGATGTTATTAAGAATGTAGGATTGGATCAGTTATTCTGTCTGGGCACAAAGCAACAATATAGAGAGACAGAGGTTTAGGTAAAGTTTCATGGTTCAGGTATAACTATCTTGATTCTCTACTTTGTGTCTTCCTGTGGATTAACAATGCCTCTTGTAGCCTTCTTTATCATTGATGCCTTTTCTCTCCCTCTCCTCACCCTCCCTCTCCCGCTCTCACCCTAAGTGGCCAGTTGTCAAAGTCAGCTGAAGCCCAGTTAATGAAGAGGTAGATTTATTAGCGGGACATCAGTAGAATAGGCGGGGAGGAATGGAACACCCAGAAGCCAGCAAGCAAATACAGCCACTAAGTGTGCACACCAAAAAAAGAAACAGAAAGAAAGGAGAGCAGAAAAAGATAGATGGGATAAAGAAGGAATGGTAAAGAAAGAGAGGAAAAAAAGATACAACTGAAGATGTTTAAAAGAAATAAAGCAAAATCCAAAAGGAAGAAAGAGGAGAGGTAAAAAGCCCCCAGTCAGAGAGGAAGGGGGAGAGGCAGCTTCCCTCTCTTTTATCCTCTCTCCAGCAGTGGCTACAGAACAAGCTCTTACCGTCTGTTGTAGGTCTGGGATTCCAATGCGGATGACCACAGCGTTGCCTGTCGGCTCCTCCATGGGTGCTCTTGCACTGTGGCTCCGCTCTGCACCGGGACGGAAAGCCGGAACACCGACAGAAATGGGAACGCCGCTGTCCTCTTCCCGGGAGCTGCCGCTGTCAGTGCTGGCCCCCTGGCTGCCGTTTGCTGTGTGTGTGCAAGGGTGTGTGAGTGTGTGTGAGTGTGTGTGTGTGTGCTGCTGCTGCTGCTGGTCCTGCCGTGGAGGGCTGGGTGGCTCATGTTTGCCGGCTGCAGGACGCAGAGGCATGCTCCGTGTTAGGGGCTCGGTCTATGTCTCTCTCTCTCCAGACACACACACACGGGCACACACACACACAGATGTCTCTCGCTCACACTACACGCACACACCTTTTGCAGCGTGCATCCCTCGCCTGGGAAAGAAAAAGAGGGAGGGAGAGAGAGGCAGGGAAGGAGGGTGGCAGAGAGGGAATGGGCAAAGAGGAGGGGGCATTAGGAGATTGCAGAGAGATGAAGGGTAAAAAACACAGAAAGAAAATAAGTACTAGGAGAACTTGCATAGAAACGTACCAGGGGAACTTGCATAGATGCATACATAAAGCAAGATCATTAAATGGGGTCAAATTATTCAATTTATAATGCAATTAGTAAAAAATGAGGCACATTTAGTCTGTAAATAGAACCAAAACAGAAGACAAAAGCAGAATGGGGGGAGGATTTCTCAAAATTTGCATACAAACATTTGGTTCATTTACCTGTAAGTGTGTTTGAATAGTGTCTAATAGCAGCACTATTATTAATGTGACTGCTGGTACAAAAATATAACATTTTTACTTTAGTTTGATATTATACATTTTTGTATATGCTATATTCATATGGTGTGAAGCAACTTAAATTCTCCAGTACCACATAAAATGAAACTCTGCTTTATACTACAGTGTCCATAGTGTGACATTGTTGCTCTCACACACTGTTGCTCTCGCTGTAGTGCACTGACACTGTGGTGACATCAGGACAGCACAGGGGGATTGTTTGTGCAGATCAATGATGGGCAGGATTTGGCCTTCATGCTTAACTTTATCTATACGGGGGGTTGTCTCAGATCAAATGGTTCCCAGGTAGACACAGTGACACATAGACAGAGCAAGCTACCATAAAAGAGAATGAGGTTTTCGTGGGAGATCTTCTCGCTGATGGTCATTCTCAAAAGGGGTGCCGCTTTCATTTACTGTTTCATCATGCAGGCCGTGTGAAGCCATTAGACTGCTGTGATTAAGTGCTAAACAAATGATGTAGATCTGACCTTGATTTGGATATGTGCGTTGTAAAAGAGGCATTTCATAAAAGAGGAAAAGAAAGATGTGTTGATTTTATGTTAACCAACCAACATGCTTAAGGTATTGGCCTATTCAGTTGCTGTCATATTCAATTGAACTCAAGACAACAGTGGAAAAGCTTATCAGAGGAGATTTGTACACGACCTCTGTGTGGTGTGTAAGACAAATACTTAAGGGCTCGAGTATTGCCAGTTTCAAAGCCCACCATTTGAATAAATGTGCTTGTCATGCAAGGAAAATGTCCCATGAAACATTTGTGGCAGGTCTGTAAATTATTAATTGTGATCTTAAGTCAGTGCTATTGTGCTCCATTGTGTTGTCAGTTCCATCGTTGTTCAGCTGACCCGACAGCCCCAAGACAGCATTTTCTTACGGGGTGGAATTTAAAGCAAGCACTTTAGGGACAATACAAGTGATGAAAGCTCTAAAGCTGCTGTTATACACGGTAACCTGGGCACTTGAGCTGACACACACAGATATACAGTATATGGACACATATATGCACACAGACAAACACAAGGGACTCCCAAACAAATACAGGCTGCAGGAATATTTACACACATTAGACGTCAACATTCTCTGTGTCCTCTTCATGGTTTATTTATTAAGACCTCATTGGTTACCCAATTCACATGCATATTTTTATTTTGTAAACTTCAAAAGGTAAATGTATTGAAGTGTCGTTAATGAAGAGAGACAGATTTAAGGCCATCATCACATGCTCTACGAACCATCAGACTTTGCCATAGTGGTATGGCAAACGTTATAAGATATCCCCTCATTATATCAGAAAAGCCTCAGATTCCTGCAGAGAGCTTCTCAGAGAAAAGAGTTTAAGAGCAAATCCTACATGCTTAACTGAAAGACTTAACTGACAAGAGAGTCTCAGACTAGCTACCAAGTGCTAATTTTGAGGCATGTGTTTGCATTCAGCTGAGGCTAACACAAATTATTTATGGATATTACATTACATTAATAATTAATTTTGTTTTACAAAATTAACCCCAGTGCGTTACTACAAGAAAATGTGGACAGACTGTATATTCAATTCAAAGTCACATATTTACTTCTCATTGTTGTATTCACCCAGCAGAAGCTGAGCTGTATCTATTCCCCTGCACTACAGAAGCTTGCATGCGAGACACTCTACAGTACAGTATAAAATCCTATTAGCATTGGAGAAAGAGCATGGCAGGTAGCCCTAATACATTAGAGGATTTAGCAGATCACTCTGGCTGTATGCGACTTCGGCCTGCCAAGTCTTTAGGGCAAGGGAAATTGATAACTCGTACCCAGACATTGTAGTGTGGCTCAATATTCACTTTTTATAAAGCAATTTTGTGCCCTTACAGTATGGGTCTCTGTGTACTATAAAACTGACACAATGGATTACCAACATCTCCCAACGAATTGCAACACATGTTGTTACTAGTTTCAAACAACATATTAAGATATTTATAATTTTGAGTTGTATATTTGTCAATATCATTAGCCAGAATGCAACACAATTTTTTTCAAAATAACTGATATCTTGGTACATGAACTGCTAAAATAAAAAATAAAAAAGATCACCAATTAGAAGGATAAGTTCTGGGAATGTGGCAAAGGGACCTAAGATGGCTTGTCAATCGCAATAATGATTCCCTTGGCTAGCAGGGGCAGAGACAGGGAGGAATTTCATTCTACCTGCATCATACAAGGATATGATGGGCAATATCACTTAAAGAGATCTGCATAAAGGGAACACGTTATCTGGTTGAACAAATGGCAAAAGAAAATGACAGGGAACAAGGAATTGGGGTTGCTATTCAGTACACTTTTTTTTATTCAACTTGATTAAACATCTTATAACATAACTTTCACCAGGTTTACAAGGTTCTACAGTCTAATCTGGCAGATCTAGTGCATGCTTTTCATTCCACAACTAAAGCTGAAACGCTTGAGTAACTAAAGATTAGTGGGACAGAAAAAACAGTATGTCTCCTTCAGTTTTGATCATTGATTGTTTCAGTCATTATGAAGAAAATATCAAACATGCACTGGTTTCAGCTTCACAAATGTAAGGATTTATCGCTTTTCTCTGCTTGATATTGACCAAAAATTTAATAGTTTGAGGTTTTGGACTATGGTCACACAAAACAAGCAATTTGAAAACAACAAAAATTGCATGTCTGTCTGTCTGTCTGTCTGTCTGAAGAAAGGGATCCATCGTCAGTTGCTCTTCCTGAGCTTTCTTTTCAATTTTTTCCCCATTAAACGTTGTTAGTTTGGGGAGTTTTCCATATCCGAAGCGAGGGTCTAAGGACAGAGGGTGTCATATGTTGTACAGATTGTAAAGCTCCCTGAGGCAAATTTGTGATTTGTGGTAAATGGAAACATAAATAAAATTGACTTGACTTGAAAACATTACCTTAGGGTCTCGTAAATAGTCATGACTATTTCCCACCATTTAATTTGATTACTCTATGAATCAAGAAAAACAATCAATAATAAAAAATAATTTTGTTGCAGCCCTACTTACAATGTTATCTTTAGCTGTGTACCGAATGAGTAATCTCTACAGACACCCACTTTCATATATGTTTAATTCCATGCTATACTACTGAAAACAGTGTTTGATTAAATGAACAGTACTAGGCACTGGTACAACTGCTTAATTAAATAGTTGGACCTTGAAAAAAATTACATTGGCATACCAAGGGGTGGATAATAATTCAATATTATCATATTTCACTATAGTGACAAATTTATCTTGGACCTCTAATAATGTGTATAGTATAGTATGATGATATATTATACCTGTTTAGAGACTTGGCTGGCAACAGAACTAACTTAAAAACATTTGGGAGCTATGAGTACCTATAGGTTAACACTGCAGTCAAGATTCTCTGTCTCACTTCAATTGCTTGGGAACATTAAGAGAGTGGACTAGAATTATAAGGAGGCTAGCTCCCATGCCTCAGCTAACAGCTACTGCCTCTTCTCTCTGTTGCTCAGATCTCTTTCACCCCATCCCCTCTCACCCCATCTCTTGCGCTCCAGCCCAGTGAAAACAAAGTGAATAATTCATGACCATACAGAGCAGTGTGTGCATGGATACAGTGCAATGTATGCATGTATCTGAAACATCCACTAGGCTGTAGAAGTCCTTGCCATAGAGCTGTACATGAGGGCATTCACGAATACAATCAAAATCACCAGCCAGCCATCAGCCAGCCCTACCAGCTCCCTGCTAAGACGTCCACACTGGAGAAAAAAAAAGGAGGCTGGGGCAGAGGGAGGAAGAAAGATAAAGGTAAGCAGTTGGCTGAGGTAGCTTGAAGCAGAGCGGGTCAGAGAGGATGTGGCTATGACAGTTAGTGGGCCAAGAAAAAGGTAGAGAAAGGGAGCGTGGAAGAAAAAGGGAGGGTGGCAGCGTGACGACAGAAAAGAAAGGTGGGAGAGCCAGCGAGAGGGTGGGAGAGAGGGTGGGAGAGCATTACATACAGTCAGCTTTGACAAACCAGCCACACAGCCCCTAGCCTGGAGTAAATGTGATAACTGTTCACAGACCCATCAGAGTCTGCTTCACGCTGCTCTACACCTGGTAAAGCCAATGTCATGGCCACTCACAAACTGAAGTCACCCAGGGCCACATTTATTCACACACACACACACACACACACACACACACACACACACACACACACACACACACACACACACACACACACACACACACAAACAGAAACACTTCGTCTCTCTGTCCCTAAAACATTTCCATTGATTCCATCTTACATTCTCTTGCTACCTCCCTCTCTCATAGTAAATGTGAATGAAGGTAATTCATTGGTGAGGCTGAGAAGCATCAAACAAAAAGGGAGAATCTGGTTTTAGCTGTCTGCTATCATTTCCCGCAGTACCTGCATGTTTGAAGGGTATTTCAGGCTGCCGGGCATAATTGGCTGATTTGTTTTTCAATAGAGCTGCCCTCAGATAAGACTAGACATCAATTTTCACTTTAAATAAAGATAAATATGATGAATAGAAATTGTTCAGACGTCCATTCCCTTCTAGAGTTAAGTTAGAGTGAGAAATGTGATATTACTGGGTGAGAATTAGATATCGAGATTCATAGAGTTTAATTGTTATGTATTGATTTTTAGCTTTTGTTTCTCTCTCTCTCTCTCTCTCTCTCTCTCTAGCGGGACTTGCGTGCCATCTCTCTGCATCAGGAGATGGCTTTTGAAAGCAACATGTCTTTTTAAAGTTCTACAAGGGACTGGGCTGGGCCCATAGACTGTAAAAATAGTGAACGTAATATTAATAATGATAATACATTTTATTTATACAGCCCTTTTTAAAATACTACGTCAAACTGGATGCGTTAGGGAACAGGGAGCCAGTGGATATTCTGGAGGACGGGGTTGATGTGGTCGCGGGTGTGGGTGAGGAGACGGGCAGCAGAGTTTTGAATGTACTGAAGTTTATTTAAGGCTTTTGCAGATGAACCATAGAGAATGTCGTGGCAGTAGTCAATTTTGGAAGTGATGAAAGCGTTTATCAGAGTTTCGGCAGCAGGGAAGGTTAGTGATCGGCAGAGACAGGCAATGTTTTTGAGGTGGAAGAAGGCCGTTCTGGGGGCACATATTGCACTGGACAGTGAAGCCGAGAGAGCAGATGGATTTATGGACTTGAGGTTTCTGAATGACATTTTGCGCTTGTCTTTAGAGGTAGGTATGGGGATGTTGATATCAGTAATGATTGCAAAATGGTGGTCAAGTTGCTGTAAATAGTATTGATTTTGGATTGAAAGAATGACAGAAAAGAGTTGCAATTATCCACTGTAAAAGTTGTAGATATGTTGCCGGCAGGGGTATAAGTTTGCTTATTGTAGAGAAGAAAGTCTTGGGGTTGTTAGACCCAAAGTGTATGAGCTGTGAGTGGAAGATGGACTGGGTGGAGGTAAACTGTTAAACCGGTTATATTGTAGTGGAGTCTTTCCAGCTGACGCTTCTGGGACTTCATTTGGTGAAGTGCAGGAGTGTACCAGGGGGCTGAGTATGTGAAGGAGAGTTTTGGTAATGGTGGGAGCCAACCGGTCCAGACAGGAGGAGAGAGTGCTTTTGAAATAGTCCACAAGGTCGGTGGGATCATCAGACGGGGGGGGGGGCAAATATTGCACTGGACAGTGAAGCCGAGAGAGCAGATGGATTTATGGACTTGAGGTTTCTGAATGACATTTTGCGCTTGTCTTTAGAGGTAGGTATGGGGATGTTGATATCAGTAATGATTGCAAAATGGTCCAAGATATGGTGGATGATGCTGGAGAGATGATTTACTGTGAGACCGGTGGAGCAGACCAGATCGAGGATATGATCATGGGTGTGGGTGGGGAAGTTGACATGTTGTGAAAAGTTGAGGCAGTTTAACAGTTTCAGAAATTCAGAGGCAGATTTGCAGTTGATGTTGTCGATGTGGAAATTAAATCTCCTCCAAGGAGGAGGACAGAGGGTGACATGGCACAGAGCTGGGTCAAAACATTTGAAAAATCTGAGAGAAAAGTGGGGTTTGGCTTGGGGGGGCGGTAGATTATGGCAGTGAAACGAGGAGTGGGTCCGGAGAGTTTGAAGGTTAGATGTTCAAAAGACAGCTTGGCTGGGGCGGAGATGGTGGTTAGTTTAAGGTCCTTTCTGTAAACAGTGGCAATGCCACATCCCCTTCCCTTGTTGCGTGGTTTGTCTGTGTGGGTTAATCCTGTGGGTGTGATCTGGTTGAGTGAGAAGTAGTCCACGGGTTTGTGCCAGATTTCGGTGATGCAGAGGATGTCCAGTTTATTGTCAGTGATTGATTCATTCAGGATGAGAGTTTTATTGCTTAGTGATTGAGTGTTGATGAGGGCCATTTTCAGGTGACGTTGATTTGGGATTTGTTGGGAGGACTGAGCCAGAGGACAGAGGTTGAGCAAATTTGTATGCTGTGAATTGCTGTGATGACGTGATGTGGGAATACGGTTTGACCATAGTGAAGAGATGCAGTTTGGTGATAAGAACGGCCAGAGCGTTTGTGTAGAGGATGGGGTGGTGACATGTGAGGCCTCAGTGGGGAGCTGGTAAGGGTTATTGAACTGGGAGCTGCCATGGTGGGCGGAGAAGTAGGAGACTCTGGGGAAGGGAGTGTGGAGTAAATAGTCACTCATGTGGGGCAGACTTAACAGCGTGCTGTAAGTTAGCTGCTAAAAACGAGCTACCTAATCTGTTTGGGTGCACTTCATCAGTCCTATAAAAAAGGGAACGGCTCCAAAATAAATTAAAATTGTCAATAAAGAAGTTGTGGGCATGGCAGGTGGACTGAAGCCAGGTGTTGAGGCTGAGAAGCCAGCTGAAGCGCTCCGAGTCATGGGACAGTGTTGGTAAGGGACCACTGATTAAAAACTGATTTCCGCAGCTTTATAAAAGGCTAAACAGTTCATCAAAATCCCTTTTTATCTGCTCAGATTACCGACAAGCTGTGTCATTATGGCCAACATAAACTAGAACACAGCTAATAGAGGATGTAAGTGAGTGCAACAGCCCAGGTAGTTTGTTCAGCAACGCCGAGACTGTGGTGCCAGGGAAACAGCGTGTGGTGTCGATGATGTTTCTGATGAAAAGGGGGCGAGGAGCGGGATGATTAAGACGCTCAGTGCTGCGGCGGCACAGTTGGCAATGAGTGCAGGTGGTTGTGTCAAACTAGCGGCATCGGAGCTGGGAGAGTTCCCCGCCGGAGCCTCCTTTAGAATCCTGCAACAGGCGGAGGAGATTGATGTGCAGGAAGAAGGCCAGTGAGTTGGTTCTCCAGTGGGATCCCGAACCGCCCGCACGTAGCATCGGTGATGTCACCAGTTGTTTTGTGGACTGCTGTTTTGAACCCTTGAGTTTGGTGGTATGGGTCACCATCTTGGTTTTTTGCAACCAGAGCATTTTTGACGAGAGGGCAGGGACGGACTGACAATCTGACAATGTCCAGAACGGCGGCCGTTGGCACAAAAAAAGTCTAATAAAGCAATATTAACAGCCAACAGCAGGAGGCACTAATACGATCACTTATATGCTACGTGTAAAAAAAACTGAGGAAGAAGAGTAGGCCTACATCATTAGACATGACTGGTCATGATGAGGGACAGACAGCAGAGTTAATTTCACATCAGCAAGAGGTACTGGAAAGTGCCAGGAGCAGGACACATTATAATAGGCTGCCTTTATCCCTATCTTAGCGAATTGCATAGTCAGCTATCAACATGGGTGTGCATCATGATTATGAAAATGATCGTGCCATTTAGGCTGTCAAACTTAAAGTGTTTAATAATTTCTGTTAGGTTAATTTGAAACATGAAACGCGTTAGAAATGAATCGCGGGTTGACCGCGATTTCACTTCGTTGTATATGAGACGTTGTAGTCACCTTACTTTTGCTGCTAGGATGAAGACTATGGTATTGAATTAAACGGGAAAACATCAGGCATGCATTGGTAGGCCTACCACTCTAAACGTGCTAACAAACAGGGAAGGGGGCTAAATAATTCACCAAATTTAACCAAAAGTTTAACCAAAAAATCTTAGCTTGCACTTTCTGTCTGTCTTCCATACAGTTTTAGTACAGTACAGTTTTTCCTTGTCTTTCATATTTGCGTTTACTATTGTGGAACTGGCAAAGACCTGGTGGTTGTTTGTGAAAGCTTCACAGACAAAATTGATAGGGCCTAGTCATTTTCATCATTTCACAGCCTTAATATGAATCAAAAGTGTAATATGACACTGACAAAATATTAAATAGGTTATTCAATGCTAATTCTTTAACACAAAGCAAAACATATTATATCACCAATAATAGCTAATAACCTATCTTTAAAATCATTTGTTTATTCAGGTTGAAGATAGTTGCAGCACAAAATATGACAGGGAGAGTGCAGGGAAGTGCCATGATGTCCCAGGATGCTCCACATCACAATATTTCAAACAGCATAAGTCAGATAGTCACAGCCTGGAAAATTTTTTTGCTTACCACCCTCAGCAAAAGCTAGTAATGAAGCTCAGACGGATTAGCCACTCAGTGTAAACAAAACACTGCCTAACCCATTCAAACCCCCGGGCCACATGCAGAGGCCCCATATGGAAAATTAGCCATGCGCTAAAAGCTTTTGGAATCAATACTCTACAGTAGCTGCACCACATCCCAAAGCCACGATCTCTATCCAGTTCACATGGGCTGACACAGATAGCAGATCTGCCCCTCCTTTTTCTCTCTCTCTCTCACACACACACACACACACACACGCACGCACGCACGCACACGCACACACGCACACACACACACACACACACACACACACACACACACACACACACACACATACAGCTGACATACATGAAAAGTACAGTGACTGTCCAAGGTTGACAGCAGGGTAATCATAATGTTGTATTTTATGAGTTATTATATCAATACTTGTTTTGGTTTGGTTGGTTTGCAGTCCTGCTTGGCAAGTTCATTCACTATGGCTTTTCAATCATCCGTCACCCCCACAGACAGGACTGGAAATGTGACAAACTGACAGAGAGAAACATTTTAATGTTATGGAAAATCTATTGCATCTCAGGACATGGCTATTTCTACTGTACTTATTACTCTGTCAGAAAAGATTTTATACTGAGTCTCTGGAGCTGATGTGACATTTTTAACACTGGTTTGTAGTACCACATTATTTTACAGACAATAACACAGACACATGCATACAGTTGTATTAATATTCAAAATCAAACGATATGCAAGAAACAAACAACTGAGATTGGGGTAAACATTGAACATGAACATTGAAGTAAACAATGTTGCCCTTGACATTTTTGATGCATCGGTATCCATCAAGGAACACAGGTTTGTTAAACAGTTGTGTGTAAGGTGTATGACTAAAGTATATCTGCAGGGATGCAGAGGAAAACAAAAACAAAAAACACTTTCTGAGGCACACAATTGTGTGTACCAAAATCCATTTCCACACAGCATCCTCACAGGTTTTTCTCCTCCCGTATTCGCTGTTATTGCTTCCTCTTGTTCTCACATTATCTTTCTTTCACTGTCTGTCTGTATGCTTATCAATTCTCTCTCTATGAGCACAGAAAGTTGTGGATGTAGAGTATCTGTTGATCTCTGTGTTTCCTGGGTTGCTGCTGGAGTGACTCTTTGATGCAGCCTGCCTATAAATAATCAATGGAGATCCCAAGAGAGAACTTTCATAAAGCCTGCCAGCCAATTAAGACCTCTTTCATATCATGGTCTGCATTATCTTTTCGCACACCACCACAGCTCTTAAAAGGCAGGCTGGGGATGCTGGGGAGGTCAAGGATGTCACTGTGCTGCTCAGCTACTATCAAATACACACTACACTGGGGAATCAGGGTTTGTGTCTTTTAGCTTACAATACTGCCACAACGCCTAATGCAGTTCTAATCACAGACTGTATTTAAATATGGACGTCTCCACTTTCTCCCACTGTTAAAAAGTGAAGCCAAAATATCCCGGATGTAGGCTCTGCCATCTTATAATTTTGGAGCCAGAAGCAGTTGTGGTCGGGCGGTGGAGCCGTGGTATTGAAGTCCCGCCCATACACCCGCCTGACCAATCGCTAGTCAATCACAGCTGTCAATCATGACATTTCACCCCGTTTCTATAGCATCAATTAACTTAATTGATTAATTATAATTAATTGTAATATAAAATATATATAATTAAAACCAGACTTAACAGAAAAATGAACAAACTACAAACAAACTACCTAAGCAATCAGAGATAAATTCAAAATAGCTAAAAAGCTCTGTTTTCTCATGGAAAGTGAAATACATTATGGTTACAAAATGCCAAATTAATTAATACTATAATGTACGTACTGTAGATAAATTGTCCATTTTCACAGAGAAAGTGCAACATGTACTGCTAGATAAAATGCAATACCACAGCTTTTTTAATCTGAAAGTTTATAAAGGTATTGCAGTTAGAGTAAGAAGTAACTCCAAACCAGTACATTTCATCAAAGCACTGTCTTCCAAAGCCTCCCTTCTCTCTTACTGTCAGAGTGGAGTGTGATATAAAATTATATATTTGAATTAAAAAAGACACAGGTCATCATAGAAACCTCATCTGCAATCTCCCAAGCCTGAAAATAATTAAATAGTGAAAAGTGAAGTGAGTGATGTATATTGTGTAAAAGATCAAATTATGGTCTAAATTACATAACTAGCTAAATCACTCAATGCACAATGAGTGCATGTACAGTCCTGTATCTGTGACATGTGAGACACTGTTCACCATATTCCTGCTGAATCAGCAGGAATCATGATGGAATAATAATGGTTGGAAGTTAATATGGATGTGTCTTTTACACCTTAAATTTGCTTCACAACAACAATGTGGAGCTATGGCCTGGCATCCTCCCTCCATACAGTAATAAATATTTCACGACGTTTTCTCCTTTGCTGCCCTTAAACCCCACGTAATTCTATCTTTGTTTGTGCTTGTATACATCCCTTATCCATGCAAAACTGAGGTCATATAATTGGGGTTATATAAGGGAAAATTAACACTGAGAGGGATGGAAAAAAGAAGTGTTTCTAATTTATTATTAAGTGTAGGGAAAGAAAGAATAAGAAACAGACTGAAGGTAAACCACTATTCATTAGCACATGAAGAGCAACCACTTTGATCCCTCTCAACCAGGGATATAAACCATTACTAAGCCATTTATTCCTGAGCTTTCATGACTATTGATCTGCATCTATCATCTGCTAGAGAAACATACTGTATCTGGGTCACAATCCAGTCCGGTGTCAATTTGACCTTTCAGACTAGAGCTCTGATCTGGGACATTATGCAGAGAAACATCGCCCCCCAAAAAAAATCTAAAAGTGGCGTGTGTGCGTTTGCGGGCATTCGTGTGTGTAGAAACACTAAAGCAGGGAAAAGGCATTCAGATTATTGAAATCTACAAAAACAGTTTGTTTAGCCTTGGCAGTGAAAAAGGAGCAGTGTTGCTAATTTACTGTATGCTACAATGGAAAATGAATGGAAAAGGAAAGGGATGCTGTGGCTCTGCACTGAAACATGGATGAACTGAAATGAGCTATGCAATCATTCTTCATTATGTCAATACACATTATTTTATTCTTTTTAATTAATTTCTAATGCTCACAGACGTGATGTCAGTAGTCCCAATTCCTGTTGTACATTTTTTTTATTATTATTCATGATAACAACAGGCAACAACTTGATCAATAATCAATATTTCACATTAGACACTGGGATTTCATCTTCCAACTCGACTGGCCCCGATGGTAGCAGACTGGAACCAATTTGATGCGATCAGTTGTGATAACCAAATATCAGGCCAACAATCAGGATGGGTGTCCACAACCTACGTTTACTCACAGATGACAACGTGCCCTTGAGTAAAATGAGTTAACCAACAACTGGTCCAGCAGGGCTGCCTAATGGGTAACAGATAACCCTCGGTGACTTGCCAAGTGCAAATGCGTGGCTGTGAAAAGCACTAATGCCAACACATTCATGCCAACTTCAAATTTGATTGATTTGGGTAAATTTGAGATTAAAATATATGGCTGTGGCCATGTACATAAAAAAACCATACATGTAAACAAGCAACACTCTCATTAGAGAGAGAGCTCTTTTCTGAGGGATTCTGAAGTAGTTTTAAGTCTCTGCAGATGCATTATTCATATATTAGGCTAGCCCTTGCAGCAGCCCCTTTTTCACTGTTCCTCTCTCCCGTCTTTACTGATACAGATAAAGGTTGGTAAGAAAACACAGTGATTCAGCTCCAACCCATCCCCATTCCCATCACTGTGAGTAATGGGAAGAGAATGAAAAAGGGTAGATCATAACAGCTACACATTACTAAAGGACAGTTCCTAACCAGATAAGGCTGTTTTATGTAAAATGCCTTAGGCCTAATCTACACGTACACAGGTTGTTGTTTTTTTACTTAGCTTTTGAAAGGAGAAACTGAGAAAAAAAAGATAACAAATAAAAAAACCTTACACTGAAAAAAGAGTGACAAGACACAACCTTACAGTCTCATGTTGATTGATCCATGTTTGACTTCAACTGTGCTGCCTGATGTACAAACAGCATTTAGGTTTTGATGTATGTGTTGTGCAGTCTGTTGCTTTTTTGTGTGTTGCATCTCTCTGAACTGACTCTAACTCTAGATTTATCGGTGGTGAATGCCTTCCCACAAGATGCACAACTGGAGTGATTAATTTGATCAACTTCACATTCATAACCTAGTATGCCTGAAACCCTGCAGTTTCTAGTGCTTCCATCCATTGCCTGATATAACTCTATTCATTTGCATACAAATATATGCCAGTGAAATCAAGAGGAGGTAAAATATTGAATCACAAAAACTAGGAGGAAGTGAATTACAATGAGCAATGCTGTGTTGATTGGTGTATGAAAAATGGAATAGTATTTAATGTGACTCTTCTCAGTTATGCAAACAAGATGTGGCATTTATGTGCTCAAGATTTTAAGGCATCATTAAATGAGATGGCAAAACAATGGTGTACAGATGGTATAAAGACATACATTTGAAAGTGACAGGCCTTTAAGGCATCCTGAGTTGGTTCATGGATAGAGCCTCAATCTCTCTCTAATTGTGAGGCTTTGTGTGTCAATGACATGCCAGTATATTTGATAGGCCTGCTTGCTGCTGTTATGCATTTCAGAAGATACCATAAATAAGAGATATCTAAATATTTCTGTGCAATAATTGCACCCTGTTTAGCGGAATAATAACATTAAAGAACCAGCCTTAAAATGCCTGATAGGAGCCTCTCTACTTAATAAGCGAGAGTATTTACAACCATGAAATATCCATTAAATAACTTTTTTCAAGTTAATGAAAGTCATTTTATTTGTGCAGTGCACCCAAAACAACCTGCTAACCAAAAGATAAGGAAACATATTTTAAAAGGAGTAATGTTTGATCCACTTCTTTGTTAAAAGTTGATGAACAATATTCACATATTTGAGTATTAAGTATATTAGGTATTCCTGAATATTTGGCTTGCAAAATACACTGTCATAACACTGTAAAATAAATACCTTTAACATTTTTGATATCACTTCATCTTCATGATGGACACTTGACATTTTATAGACCAAACAATTCTTTTTTAGAAGCTTGATAATCAATAGATTTTTCCATAATGAAAAAAATATTTTTTTTGATTCCCTACAAGATAGATTATGTTGTTAAGGTGTTGTCTAAGCTCTAGTCAAAACACCACAGTTTACAGAATGTAGTCCTACATTTATGCTGACGAATGCCAATACACAGAAGTGGAGCAATATTATATATCTCTCAAAACTCAAAGACAGCATTTCCGCTTTGCTTATTTATAACATGGCTCACTGCGTAACACATAAGGACTCAATAAGGTGACGTTTGGTGATCACTCTCTCCATAAGCATTGCCTGAAAGCAAAACAAAGCGATCAGGTGATCAGATTCTGGTGATCATATGTAGAAGATCTTAGGGACTAATCAGATATAAACACTGACCTATAGACTTGCTTATTATTAAGGTGAGCATGCCACTACTACGTCACACACAGACAAGCACACAGATACAGTCATAAACATATATCCACCTGCATTGTCTTGCATGGCTTACTCTAAAACTTTTCCCAGTGCTGTAATAAAAAGTCAGAAAAAAAATCTGTGGTCCTCTTTTTCGTCGCAACACGACTCCCCCTCCCCACAGCTCTCTTTCATTTTGCTCATCCCCTCCCCACACACAAAATTTGTCTGTTGTCAATGTGTCGTGACTGTCTGCCAAGTGCAGTAATTACAGTACGGCAGTAGGAGCTGAGCAATAGAGAGAGAAGCAGCATATCAAACATGACTGCACCGGGCAACGGGTGTAAAAAGTCATTCTCAGAACTACAAGCTGCTGCATGCCACAGAGGACCAGACTTATAACTATTACGGTCTTCATTTCCGCTTATGTATTTACTTAGAGTTTATAAATCTTACATGGCCATTAAAATAAAAAATTTTTAACGTATCGTATATTGTTTAAAATGAGTCAGAGGTTTGGTCTCTGACCAGGCCACTTAAACACATTTCCCAGCGCACATGTATTAAATGTAGTTTATTGATAAATTAGATGACCACCGTGAGACACCTAGTGATTCCAGACTCCTGCATGCCCACTTTGTCTAAAAATGCTGAGATCTTACACACACACACACACACACACACACACACACACACACACACACACACACACACACACACACACACACACACACAGACACACACAGACACAGTTGTTGATGTATTGCCTATTACACTGCAATGACAGTACTGGCAATGGGCCCAGAGCAGTGGATAGTTTATAATGTTGGGAATAATAGGCGCAGTTAAAAATAACTTTATTATCAAATGCACCTCAGAGGCAATGGTGACGTAGGCAAAGAGGGCATACTCTGACAAGAGATGAAGGGGAGCACACGCTACTCAGACAGCGTGGGCTGGTGTGGGAGTCGCTAAAATTACAGTGGAAACAGAGCCGATAATAAAGATGTAATCTAGAATACTGAGAGGACAGGTACTTGCCTATCGTGCTGTGAGTGGCTCTGGCCCATCCTACATCCAGGACATGGTCAAACCACACACCCTAGCTGTCCACTATGCTATATGTGCTATAAAGTGGTTAGAAAAAATTAAATCGGAAACGGCCTAAAAATTGTAATCGGTGCATCTCTACTACTTACATATGTTTCTATATTTATTTCAACAATAAAATGTCTTTTAAAAGATCTACATACCTACACATTACAAAAATAACTAACGTTGATAAACTAACATCCTATACCGTGAAATTTAATAAAAAGACCGTAATAGACCTCCCTATGTCTGCACCGTCTACACGGCTAAACAATTAGCATACTAGCCAGCCGGCAAGCCTCTAAATTAGTAAAATGTAACAACTTAATGTTTCATTTACACACTCTTGTCAGATCGTAGGAAAGCACATTACAATCGCCAGATGAGTGACAATTTTGTTAGGCTAATTTTCTGTAACCAGGGTAGGATGAAGGGCATGATGGGTGGGTGGAATTAGCAAGCTAACATTAGTTAGCTAAATGGCCAGCAGCAGGCTGTCCGGGTTTGGTCCCTCCGCTCCAACCGTTGGAAGAATGATTTGCCGAGAGAGCGGATGACAGCCCGGGAGATGGTCTGGTTAGCCTGGTTAGCCCCCAGTGTCCGATGTTTTCCCGGCAGAGGGGGTGAAGCAGAGGGACCGTAGGCTTAGCATGGTTCTGCCACTGCTGATCTGAAAAAACGCTGTTTGTTGTGGATATCATAGCAATGCTTCTATCCGGTTTCCCTACCGCCGCCTGCAGGTATGGAGAGTTATTTCCTTGCATGCAAGCAGAAGGAAACTGAAAATACATGCATCCGGCGGAATTTCCTGCGGCACCGGAGCAATCTCGGAAATGTAACGTCAAGGATTAAGACTAGGTCTTTTATAACACAGACAACCTCTCCTCCTCTGAGTCGGGTCTCCCTCGCGCTGGACTCAGTTTCACTGAGCCTACTAACATGCTAGCTCTAGCATGCTAACGGTTGCAGTTAGCCAGCTCGTTTCGGCTAGTGACGTAGAAAGCCGTGCAGATTTTGACCAGCTCACCCGGAGACTGAAGGCAGGATACATTCAGAAACCAGTATCTCACTCAAAACAGCATTGATGTTTTGTTTTTTTCAAAGTTTGTATGCGTGTGGAAGCACCAAAGACACAAAATAACACCCCAAATCCCAGAAAAAGTGTTTTTTTCATAATATGGGCACTTTAACAGTTTAAGCTAAAAAATCAAGGTAAGGGAGGAGGGGACCTGTGGTAACCATAGGTACAGCAATATAAAAAATATGACGAATGGGTAAAGACTACTGTATGTTACTCATATTCCCATTCTTCATTATCTGACATTTCCTATAATATGCCCTGAAACTAAAAAACACACACAAACACGCAACTCTGCAGAGGGAAGGCTAATCAATAGCATCTAGAGAGAAGTTGGAGATGAAGTGTTCATTTCACTGTAGCTACATTAATGACCTAGTACCTCCACTTCTAGGTCCACAGGGATCTGTGTGCTTTTGTGAGTGTGTTTTATATACACGTTTGCGTGTGTGCGCCTGTGAACTTGTGGTCCTTCAGCCTAATAGCCAGCAGAAAACAAATGATTACCCTCTTTCTCAGGGCAGTGAATTAAGAGCTGTTGCGTTCAATGCCTTTTTCTGCTTCATAAAGCACAAACACCACTCAGAACAGGAAAAAAACTATGGAAAGGTAGGATTGTAGATGAAATATTAATGTGTAATGTAAGAAAAAGCAAAGCAAAGCTCACTGCACTTTCATACCCAAACAGCTTGGATGAGGGCTTGCTATGTAGTTGGGCCGGCCACTGAGCATCTACAGGGGTAATATAATGAGGGCAGTAGTGTGTGTGTGTGTGTGTGTGTGTGTGTGTGTGTGGTGTATGTGTAATGTGCGTGCGTGCGTACACTCATATAAACATATTGGTAGTTTTGGGCCTTTATATTCATGTACTTGTGTGGTGAATTCCAATTGATTAAAACATTAGTATGTGCATTAGTCATGCAGGCATTACATACCACAGAAAACACGAAGATACTGTGAATGCCTGATACTGCTATGTTTGACAAACAGTTCCTTGCTACATCCCACATACATACACAAGGTGATTACTCTAGAGATTACTCTAGAGA
This sequence comes from Sander vitreus, assembly GCF_031162955.1. Classification (NCBI taxonomy): domain Eukaryota; kingdom Metazoa; phylum Chordata; class Actinopteri; order Perciformes; family Percidae; genus Sander; species Sander vitreus. Next base: position 11,730,943 of record NC_135862.1, on the reverse strand, counting down.
TATATATATATATATATATATATATATCAACCTAAATCGAGAAATAGGAAATGTCTACAGTTCAATAGGATTTAGGTTGTAAGTGCAGGCTTCAACATCACTATCCAGTCCCATGACGACAAAAGTCTAGTTGTTTTTTGATGCCACACCAGTACCTGATTATCAGATTTGAATGTGTTTATGCACAATTGACCAAGAAAACTGCACTGCTTCTTATTAGAATAAAGTTAAACAAAAAGTATATAAGTATATATAACTTGATCATTTAAAAGTGGATGCAGTAAAAATACTCTTGCTTGAGACTAAAATATAAAACATACACAAATAAATGTGTGACGGTGATTACAATCTTTTCAAATGTACACAGAAAAAAAAAAGTCATACAATTTGTATTCCAATTTTGAACCGTTGTTTGTATTCTAAATTACCTGGCATGTTGTTCACTAAAATGTCACTCACTAAGCCTGTATGGAGTAATGGGATAGCGCCAGCATTTCCATTTTTGATCCAAAGCGTTGTCATTTTTTGGAAAGTGGCCAGCATCATTACCCAATGCCCCTCTTTCAACCTCCTACACTGCCTCCCATCCACTTTCACACACCATTTAGTCTACTTTCCATCACCTTATATTCTTAGAAAATTAATATGCAAGTCAGAGGGGTTGTTATAGAAACCTAGCCTTACAAAAAGGTTAAGAGCACAAGAGGTTGATCTAGATGAATAGAGAGTAACGCGTGGTCTTACCAGTCTCGGGATTAACCTTATATACATAATAATGTATGCAGTTTGATTTCCATATCTGTATAATTAACAGACCTCCTGTTACATGGGGTTATCTTCCTTGGGCTCTTAGAGAGGAATATGCAGACAAGTAGAAACAAAAAGGATCATGGACAGACACAGATGCACACACACACACACACACACACACACACACACACACACACACACACACACACACACACACACACACACGTGCAAGTAACATGCAGTGTATCCTGAGTTTAAAGTATTTTCTAGATAGACCCATAATGATAATTTAATTTTTTGTCTAGTAATGTCTGAATTACCGAGAGCCTAAGTTAAGTAAATCAAGTAGGTTTAGCTAGTTTATACCTAAACCTGTCAGCACTGATACAATGTAGTGCTGATTAATACAAGAGTTGGGCCTAAAGCTAAAAAAAAAAACATTAAAAGAAAAAAATAATACCATCACAAAAACATACCAAATTTACAGAGTACTGAAGTAAATCAGAGTTCAAAAGAAGCCTAAATGCTTTATAGTGTAGCTGTTAGAGAAACATGTACGCCTCAAGCTTGCTAAAGGCCTTTGAAGATGCCTTTCTGCATCTTTCTGGTAGAAAGGCATTTTCAAAGGCAGCAATAGCAGATAGCTACAATAGCTTTCCCTTTGGCAATGGGAGGCAAAAAACACAGGCATATATCACATGTACACATACATTTACATTCTACACTCAAATACACATGTACATGTAAACCCACCATGGGAGCAAGTAATTAGTAGAAATAATTCAGTGAAGCTGATCTCCTCTCATCTGTCCCTCGGAGGTGTCAATACCCTGGGCTAGGGCTGGGCGATATGGAGTAAATCAAATATCACGATATTTTTGACCAAATACCTCGATATCGATAACGCAACAATATTGTATTGTTGACTATTGGTGCTTTCACAAAATATTTACACAATGAGATTTTTGATAAATAATCATCCATAATGTGGATATAATGACTAAGTGGGTAAAGGCAAATAATAGAACAGTTACAACAGTCTAGTAAGTTCAGAAAATGACATCACTTTACTGCAATGCAGCCTTTAAAACCAGGAAAAGACACTTATGCCATATTATGATATCCAAAATCTAAGACGATATCTAGTCTCATATCACGATCATAGGTGTGATTGGTAAAGGACAAAAAAAGCAGGAAAATATACGCCACACCCATGATGCTGCAAGAGCCCCCCCCCCCATTTGTTTTCAAATGCTATAAAATTGAATGAAACAACCCAAATTCAATGAAAGTAATCATTAATATTACTTGCACAGAACGTTGTATGCAGGGGGTTAAATTGGAATTTGTTATGTGAGGGGGCTCTCCCTAGGGGGGTCCGGGGACATTTAAAAAAAAATAAACCATTAAATGGCACTTTCTGGAGAGTTTTGTGCAACGAAATGGAGAAATTGAGTCTTACATGATATGTGCAAAACTGCAAGGTTAAGAGCCTATACTTTGCATTGTTGTTGTATCAACAGGTATTAGGGCATTTAGCATTTAAATTACTGTTAATCAGTCATCACTTGATTACACATTGCATTACCTTGTTATAATATAAATAATGTGCCACATGAAGAGACAGTGCAGCATATGACAGTAGCAACACCTGAGAAGATATGGGTCTGTGGTGACCAGGTATTCCTCACACAAACTTCCTTCTCCCATTCTCTCTCTTTACTACAACACACACACACACACACACACACACACACACACACACACACACACACACACACACACACCTGGCACTGTAGCCACACCAGCCCACATCACCACGCCCGTGCAGCCCCACCCACAGACACGTGCATTCACTAATTACATTTCTGTACAGATGGTGAAATAATATAAGCAGTACCTTATGTAACAGATTTTTAAACATTTAATGTAACTGGCAAACAATGCTTTCTACTTTTTAAAGAGCACACGTTTATAACAATTTTTTATTTATGCCGTTTGTATGCTGTTACTGTCATTCTCTACATGATTTAGTGTAGTCATGATTTTGACTGAATGTCCCATTCTCTACAGCAGTGGTTCCCAACCTTTTTTCCTTAGCGCCCCCCCCCACTTATGTCTAAGAAAAGCTGAGCTCCCCCCTCCGAAACCGAAGTTGAGGTAACTCTCGAGATAGAGCCTTACTTTCTTTTTTGATACAGAGGAGTTATCAGCACTTTTATGTTTCTCCGCCATGTTTCATTCATAAAATAGTGATGCCGTGGCGGCAGGAAAAACGAGGATGATAGCAGCTAGCAGCTGACCTGATGACAGCAAGGAGCACAGGTTAAGAGGTCCCGGAGGTTTGGCCTACTAAGTAGCCTGCCTACCATTTTAAGCAAGAACAAAAATACATAGTTTTTATACAGACTTTTGTATACATTATATATTCTAGTGTATTATCATAATTTGTTTAACATGTGCAAATATTTTTTTTTTAACTCAACCTCAAACCAGATAAAGACTTGCACACCCCCTGTGATCTTTGCCGCCCCCCTGAGGGGTCCTCAGATCCCAGGTTAGGAACCACTGATCTACAGTATGTACGTATGCCTATGTAGTATGTATGTTGTCACTGTCTGTCTTTTCGATTGTCCGTGTTTCTCTCTGTTGACACTGTACATATTGTCTGTCTGGTTCTCCATCTTTTCATCCATTTTAACTCTAACTCTGCAATTTAAATGTTTTTATGGCTGTCTGCGATTATACTTCAGGGTTTTTCCTTGCTCAGAATTTGTCTTTGCAGGAACACACAAAGCAGGGGGGGGAGGGGGTCTGGGGTTTTGAGGGTAAAAGACTTCAATTCCTGCATTCTGATACATTTTTAGGCACCAATTTATGGTAAAAATGTCAATATTTATTGCAAGGAAATCACAAAATTCTGGTGGCAGATAACAATTCAAAATACAAAATATAATGGAATATTATTATATTCAGTAGTCCAGTAAGGGGGCTTTCACATCCGGGACATGGGCCGGATACGACAACACTTGACCCTAAAGTCCAGTTGTTTAATTAGCATGAACAGGGCTTTATGGTCACTTTTTTCCCCCAAGGAGCATGTTTTGCTCCCAAGTTGAAACATTTAGGATTGACTTAGGCTACTTAATCAGTGATGTTGAATATGAACCACCACAGTTCATACATACATGTGAACCGCGGATTAATTGCAGAGTTTAACCTACATAGTGTAAAACTACTACGTGAATGGGGCACAGCAGAAAGACGCAGCAGAACAACGCTGCTTGTTCAGGGTTTTCATGTGCACTCCCATAGGCCTACACTTCGCATCAGGCGTTAAAACCAACTGTACCGAATAAGACCACTATTTAACGCGATAACGAGACGTTTTTAACCGGTAATGAAACTGTCTCAATTTAATACTGATGGCGTCAGATGGCCACGCGGACAGACAGCAGTCGGAGTTCCGGCGGAGCTCTGCGCCCGTCAGCAGCGGCTTCTCACTGTGCAGCCGGTCCCCCAGACAGGATGATCACCGGAAGGGTCCAGCCTTAACCCTGCAAACAGAGATCCCGTTTGAAGGTGACATGCTTGATTTTGACTGAACCTCCCAATTTAAGTAACCTCTGAGTGGGTCGTAGTAAATTAAGTACCCTAAATTTAAGATTAGGTGTTGGTCATTCTCAACACCTTTCTACCCCCCCACACGTATCAACTCTGGACTCTGTGCTGCTGCCAGCCTGTGTAGCTAACGTACGTTACTCACCATCGATCGGCTAACGTTAGCTGTCAACCTCCCGACTAACGGTTACTGCTAGCTAGTGATCTAGCGAGGATTAGCCCTTCAGACCACAGTGGACTTCAGTGGACTCTCCATCCAAACTCCTGACTAGACTTTCGTCTGCCACAACTGCCGGACTCTTTCAAATACATACATGTCTCCGCCGATCACTTGGTAGCGTTGGTCAGCTGTCAGCTTACGCCAGCTAGCTTCTGTTAGCTTCCACCGACTGACGGCTCGCCCAGCACATCTGTTCACTGTAGAGCTCTTTTAGCCATGTTTCCCGGCTCAACACTAAGTTAGTGTGGGCCACTACCTCTCTGCACTGCCGAAAATGGTGCTCCTAAAATATTCCTCACTGCAACTTCTCAACGTCATCTGCTACGTCGCTTCAGCTTGCATTGCCAACATAAAATAAAAATATTGTCCCGTTGTCGGCTTCAGCTAAGAAGATAGTTCGCCCCCACACGTCTAAAATTCTTATTCAGATAACCTTCCGCAACGATTGCAGGCTCTTTGGTGGAGCTCTGCTTTGAATGAAGTTGCATCGTGACAAATTAATGGACCACTTGTGGAGTGATATGAAGACATGAATCAGACGCACAAAAAACGTTGACAGCAGTGAATTAAACAACTTATTAGTATAAGTATATGGTCAATCCCTTTACAATTACTCACAAAGGTGACTAGAATCAGACTCTTTTCACTCCAAGTTATCAGTCCCACAACTGCTCAGCTGAATGCGGCAAGACACGTTTCTTTGCAAGACTTGCTTGAAATCAACATATGACTTTATCTTCTACAATGCTAACTCACATTAACATTCAGGGAACAGTCCCAGATTGAAGTGGCAGACTTTGTATAAAAATGTTCTTTAGTGGAATCACTTCTAAGCCCACAAAGGCTTAGAGGGAGAAATAGACAGAGAGAAAGAGGAAGAGAAAGAGCGAGAGGAGGATCAGTGATGACAAACAGGAAAAAGAAAGCAAAAATCAATCAAGTAGCATTTCCCCAAAACTAGCCATGTTTGCCCACTATAATGTGATTAAGATGTGGTTTTAAAAGAATCGTCATTTAGCGTCATTGGAGGCATTTTTGCCCAGAGGCTATGGACTACAGCCAGCTGGTTCCGCATGTTTTCAACCCGCCCATTGGGGGTGGGACTGTCACTACCGATGCGAGTTGACTATCAGCCATCTTGAAGCTAAGCTAAACAGGCTCTCTCTTTTCAGCAGCAAACTTGTACAACAATTATGTGCATTCAAACTACCACACTACCACACATGTGTACTGGGATACATTGGTACAGATCGGAGAATATGCAGGAAACTTTATTACAGACGGAATACTCGACCCACTATGCAAGCTTCACCTGCTACGGAGACCAGCACCTCAGCCTGCGGTGTCGCTCGATGCCGCTAGCCGGGTAAGGGGACATCGAAAGCGGTGTGCGTGAAAGTGGAAACACGGACCGAGGGCAGGAGTTCAAGCTAGGTGGAAAGCTAACACTAGCCGGCCAACAGTTCCATCAATCCTGCTTGCAAGTGTCCGCCAACCATGCCAACCATTCTACATTACACGCAAATTCACGGCTGCGTTTAGCGCTACTGCTACCAACGTTACGGAGCCTATAATGTGTGTGCACTAAATGTAGCATGTTTCATATGTCGTTTTTATATAATGTCGTTTTTATATATTTTAAATGTGTAACACCACTTGAGCCATGGTGAAACGTTGTTTCGTGTATGTGGTTGAAATGACAATAAAACACAATTGAGTTGACTTGACTGCCTAACTGTCTATATCTGTAACCAGTAGGCGTGGCTTGGGAGTGGACTCGTAGGGAAGCAAAGCAAGTGCATTCTGGGAGTTGTTGTCTTTCATCCACATGAGCAAAAAATACATTTTCTGGCTTTTCTCGGTCTAGAAGGCACCAACTTCTAAAAAAAATTCACATTTCTACCCAATACCCAATATATACATATTTGTCTTTCCAGCGGTGAAATATCCCTTTAATGATAATACACTTCCCTTGGGCAAATAACATTAATGAATTTAGGGTTGGCCAGACAGTATAAACAGAGAATGGACAGATATTACTTCATTGCCTCTGTGTTATCCAGTAACAACCATTCCAGTAATTGCATTACATAATCATTAATTTCAGATTGTTTAGGTATAATAGTTTCAGATCAGTTCAGTGCTATGCAGGGCTGTGATGAAAACTAATGCATCTAGTAAATCATATGCTGGTGTAATCCTCACAGCCCCTTTGGGAAAACACAGACCCCAACTGACACTCATATACACAGACTAAATGTTGAGGCAGTTGTTAATCTTGTAAACATCCTTTCACTGATCTCTCATTAATTCAGCCCAGAGGATGACAGGGAGAGAGAAAGAGAGAGAGAGAGAAGCTAGCATTGGAATTTGAGTCAATTAACCACCAGTCTAAAGGTAGATCTTTCCTCTCTTTTACCAATATGCTTATGCCAATTATGCTAATCTCTTCTCTCAAAGGCTGCTGTTGGAACAAATTACAAGGCAAGGGCCTTATATCTGCATTTTATAATTGTTATTTAAAAGACTGTGTATCCATGTGTTTGTGACCTCTTTGTGTAAGCAAGTAAACAGATACACAGATATACGTGAATGAGAAGACATGTAGGACCTAAAACCAGCCTTTGATAAAAAGGAAAATCATTAAAGGGATAGCTCACAATTTTTGAATAACTCACTGACTGGCAGTAATATATCCTTGCAAAGACAATAACTGAGGCAGTCATGTTGGACGACCAGCTTGGTCACAATAACTACACACAGACAAAGCCAGAAATCTTGGTGTAGTCATGGACTCAGACCTGAATTTCAACAGCCACATTAAGACAATTACAAAGTCAGGCTATTATCACCTTAAGAATAGATCAAGGATTAAAGGACTTATGTCTCGGCAGGATTTGGAAAAACTTGTCCATGCTTTTATCTTCAGTATACTTGACTACTGTAACGGTGTCTTTACAGGTCTCCCTAAAAAATCAATCAGACAGCTGCAGCTGATTCAGAACGCTGCTGCTTGAGTCCTCACTAAGACCAAGAAAGTGGATCACATCACTCCAGTTCTGAAGTCTTTACACAGGCTTCCAGTACCTCAAAGAATTAATTTCAAAATACTTTTGCTGGTTTATAAATCACTAAACAGTTTAGGGAAAAAATACATTTCTGATCTGCTACTACACTATGAACCATCCAGACCTCTCTGGTCGTCTGGTCTGCTTGCTGTCCCCAAAGTCCGAACTAAACAGAGGGAAGCAGCGTTCAGTTTTTATGCTCCATATATCTGGCACAAACTCCCAGAAAACTGCAGGTCCGCCACAACTCTCAGTTCTTTCAAATTAAGGCTGAAGACCTTTCTTTTTGATGTTGCCTTTCTTTAAATAATTGTTAATTTATAAGTCCTCTGGGAGGCCAGAGTTGGACTCAGTTAACTTATTAAGCCCTTTGTAAGGCCCAGTTTGGAACTGGTTAAGTCCTCTGGGAGGCCAGGTTTGGAACCTGAGTTGCAACAGAAAACATCCTTTGGGAGGCCCCGAGTTGGACTCGGTTAACTTGTTGTTATACTGCACTGTACATTTTTTTTAAATCGTTTTTAACGCCGCTTTAATGTTTTATGTAAAGCACTTTGAATTGCCCTGTTGCTGAAATGTGCTATACAAATAAAGTTGCCTTGCCTTGCCTTGCCTAGTGGGTGCAGATGCATAATGAAACAACCCAGTAGCTGTGAATTGTACAAAACTGAAAGTTTAAATAATTTTTGCCAGTGACAAAAACTGGCACTTTTTTTGCATTATATTGCTTCTTGTATTTAAATCCAGTGTAAAGGCATCGGGGCTTGGTGGTGGACTCATGGGGTTGCATCTGAGAACACTCAAATCAGAGCAGACACGGAGACAGATGGTGATTTTACACCAGCATGGGAAAAGAAATGGCTCTTTAACATCAAACCTCAGCACATTACTTTGAAACCAGCTGGCCAGACACAAAAAGGAATCGGGAGTCTCGGGAAGCAGCCAGACTCTTAAGCAGAGGCCTAGGAGAAATGGCAAACCAGGTAAGAGGGAAAGCAGCCCTTCCATACTAGTTTCTAAGATGTCTGCATAATTATGATTTAATTTGCATGTTTTGGAATATAGTGACTAAGACAAAGATAAAAGGCAAGCAAACAGAAGAAGAGAGAGAGAGAAGTGTGCAAACAAACATTTAAACCCTAATTTTAAATGGGTATTAATCAATGTATCTAATTCTTAACTTAAAATTAAGCCTGTAAAACAAAGAAAGGAAATAACTGACAGTCCATTTAAATACTACTATTAGCCTTCTTCTCTCTGTCGATCTCTACTCTGTGTCTGCATAGGCCTTTTACATTACATTACATCTCATCTGCCCTTGTACTTGCTATCTCCTCACTCTCTGCATCGAGCAACTGAAGTAACTTTGCATAATTATTAAACGCAAATGTCAGCCGATAGTTGGAAGCTGAATAACACAAGTGCTGATGGTGAGTCTGATAAAGATAGCAATGTCCTGGTTGATGCCTTGGGGCATTGGCTGTCACAGTAAATGCTGATGTGTTTCAACACATTCTTTCTCTGTTTAAGATGCAGAATTCCAAATAAAGTATTTTATTATGATGATGAATATTAATCAAAACACATTTTGCTGAAACATCTTATCTTATTGTTGTTGTAGTGCATTTTCCACTGGGCGTGTCTGTGCTGCGTTCCGGCTGCGTTATGGTTTTGTTAAGTCCTCCACCACGCACCATACCAAAACCGGGAGTGTCTCAGAAGCGGAGCGTCTTGCTGCCTTGCTCGTAGATTTTATTGTCTCTACAAGTACTTTACAGAACAATCACGTGTTTATTAAACGAGTATCTACCTTCCACTCCCAGCACTCCTACAGTTAAACTCCATGTCTTCTCTTTTCTGCCGTTGTCCTGATAAAAAGGATCTGTGATGTCGTATTATCTTTTTCCACCTCCAAGATAAATCTCTCTGCGTCTGTGGTGTTGTAGAGGAGACGTATAAGATATTGGGGGTGTGTGTTTTGGTAAACTGACTGGATTCTCTCACTGTTTCACTTCCTGCCTTGCTGTCTGAACGCCCCGTGGCTCACGTGAAAATGGACCTGCAGCGGAGCGGAGAACTGCTTCACGCACGCTTCTGGGACGCGCCGTGGCGCTGCTGGTGGAATATCAAGCATTGACTTGAATGGCCCAGATTGCTCGCGGGGGTCGAATGCAGCGCAGACGCACCTGGTGGAAAATTCCGGTTAAGTTGGAAAAGTTTAAAGAAATTCTGATTTCATACTTGTTTTGAACGTATGAATTAATGTAAACAATTGTGAGTACTGGAGAGCATATTAGGACTTCAGAAATATAAGGCTTCTCCAACGGGAAACTTATTGGATTCATTATTTAAATACAATGTCTCCCCATGGTCTTAATGAAGAATTTGATATAAAACCATTCTTATAAAAAAAAAACAAAAAAAACACTATATTGCAGCAGGTTTTATGAAGGTGTGGGGTAATGTTTTTGTAATTTTTCTTTAATTATTTGGGGTAGGCTTGTATATATGGAACTGTTCCTTCTTGTTTTTCCTTTTCTTTTTGTTTTCTTTTCTGTGGATAGCAGTGTTATGTACTCCTTTGGGGATATTGAATTTTAACAGCCCTCCTTTGAGATGTATAAGTCTGTTCCAAACCTGTATGAAATTGTTCTCTTAATTGAGTCATGAGTGGGGCTATTACGCTTTCTAGACATAATCAAACTAATTGAAGTCACATGGTGGGTCAGCTGATTGTAAGGCCTACATATATCCCTTCATCAAATGTGTCCACCATTTGCCTGAAGAAGATCCAGCAGGGTTGCCTTTGTATTAAATATGGGAGCTTAAAGCAGTGTTGCGGACATTATATATTTTTTGACTTTAGAAATATAGCCAACGTAATTGAAATGGAGAGAATAATTAACTGCCCAATATTAATTAAAGTAATTCTTAAAAGCCATTCTGTTACCACTAATGTACCATGACACAACTGTGTTAGATTGACAACATTTTTCAAATACTCGATTAAGAGTTGTGTGAAAGTCAGTAACATAGTTATTGTGTGTACATTCTAATTTCCTATGACAGTGCAATGCACTTTAAGGTAAGTGGCGTTGCTTCAGGTAAAGCATTTAATCAACAAGCATATATTCCACTTTACGTCTGATCTCCATAAAGCCAACACTGAATACTCTGGAACGTCATGGCTGTCAACTACTAATAAAAGGTCACAGATGTGTCTAGGTAGGAAACTTGACTAAAAAGGATTGTGTCGGTCAAGATACAAACTTCCCTTTGAAATACAAATGAATCAGCTAAGACACCTCAATGTTTCATGCTGATTTAAATGAAAACTTCTTGGCAAGCAGTATGATCAAAATCACCCCTAAAGACATTCAATAGCAAGATGTCACCATTGCTATATTATTGCCGTCATGGATGTCTATCAAATGAATGTCTGTTGATATGAACTTTCAAGTTCAAAGTGACAAACAGCAACTAGTTGTCGCAGACAGAGAAAACAGACTTATTGAGAAATGCACAACACTTGCTTCTCATTGCCTCACCATTGCAACAGTGCCTGTCAATACATTTCGACAAAGTATACTACTGGTGTATTTGGCAATCATGTTTTACTGAAGGTGTTGGAACATTAGGATAGTGTGGGACAAATAAAATGTGTCAATGTGTGGTGAGGTGAGTTTGAGGAAAGATTGCACACGACACGACACGTCACGACAAAGATCACGTGATGTGTCCATGGTCTTGTTTTTAAATCAGTCTCTAGTTAATTTTCTTTGGAGTATTTTCTATACTATATGATTAGACATCACTGGGACGATGCCAATGCTTCCAGAGTATTCTAGGGAAGACAATGTTGCTCTAGTTTTTCAGTTCAGTACTTTATCTAGTATCTAGTACTGTAGCTGCCGCTGGCTGTCGACCGGATGGACAGCCTGAAAGGAATAAAAACATTAAAGCAGCAGTGTTCTTAAGCATTCTGACATTATCTTCACAGGACCTCTCAATTATTGAATAAAATCTGGCTCAGAAATTATGAAATAATAAACAAATAAAATCGACACATTATAAGTACTACATTAAGAATCCTGTCAAATGTTACAAACATATCTATGGTGTCTCTATTGAAAGATACACCACCGTATAGATAAATGCAACAATTTACGTGTGAGCAAAAGCAAAAGAGATTGTTAGAAAATGTTCTGATTTTTATTTAAGATCCTTCGTTTACTTATTCCCACGCAGAGTACATTTCTTGTCAAATGTAAAAAAGATAAGATCGTAACATCTCTTATCCTCCAACTCACCATGTCTCCCTATTTACAGTAGCCTACCAACCAAAAAATAGATAAGCAACATGAAACAGACTTGGGTAAAAAAGAAAATAAAGTTATCATACATATTTAACAGGGACATGATAACAACATCTATGTGAATCACTGCCATTTTGGAGCCAGCCATTTGAACAGTTTAACAACAGTTCATCATCATTAATCTTTAGACCCTTCTTTCTGTGCTATTTTCCATTGCAGGTGGGGAGATCTGACATTCATGCAAAATTTAAATAACATAACCACACGTAGATACAGCGATGGAAATTTACTTTTTTTGTTCACCTGCCACTGTGGCTGGTGGATTCTGAAATCTACCACTTTTTTACCAGCCACTTTCTTGTTTTAACCAGCAAGTGTGTAACTGCATGTGAAAAAATAATACAACAAGCACTAAGACACACAGGCTACGTAAGCACGCGCACAAAGCACCCTGACAAAAAATAAGGATGTTTGTTTGCGGTATCCCATGCTCACGTAATACAGCTAGTGCTTTTATTGTATTACATTTTTTTTAAATGTTATTTTATTTATTTATTTTTTTACATACACATCTGTTAATTGCTGGCGCTTTTTGTTTATACTTTTATCATTAGACATTTATACTGTCTAATTTGACAAACACCTAATTTATAAAGCTGCTTTCAGGTCAAAGTTTCACCACAGACCTCCGTGAGTCTTTTGTTAATTCATATGATAGGCCACTGAGATAGAAGCGCAGCCACACATACTAACACAAGCACAAGCCCAAAGAGCACTGGCGGACGATAATAAGGAAATCTTTGCTGCACCCTATGCGTCTGTGACATTTCCCTTCCACTGCTGCAGCTGCTCTGGCTATTACACATACATATATGTTGGTGATTATAGTTTACAATTGTTCCAATTACAGTTAATTAAGTTACACGTTAAAATCTGTAATATTCTAATTGTTTCGTTCCTCTGTAAAAACAGAGTTCAAGTGTAAGTTAGGTGTTCTCTAAGCTGGTAGCTCTGAGCACTGTTCGAGATTCCTGTCCCCTTCCAGATGTCTTACTTACTTGCTGTTTTTTTGTTTTATTTTTTTTGTTTTTTTTGCCTTCATTTTTTTTTTTACTCTTCTTTTTATTATTTTCTTTTTTCCACTCTCTCCATCTCCCGCCCTTGCCGCTGATCACTACTCACACCCTCATAATCTGATAAGATATGGCATCTACATCTACTTATAATCAAAGTCGGCCCATTCACTTTGTTTCTCTAAATACTAAGGGTTTGAATACCTGGGTGAAAAGACAGAAAATAACATACTATCTACAACAATTAAATTCAGACATAGCCTTTCTGCAGGAAACCCATCTTAAGAATGATCATGTCAACTATCTTAAAAAAGGCTGGGTTGGTCAAGTGTACCATTCCCAGTTCAATGCTAAGGCCAGAGGGACAGCAATCCTCGTACATAAGGACATTCCCTTTCAAGCTGAGGAAGTGATTGCTGATAAAAATGGGAGATTTGTCATTGTAGCAGGTCATCTTTTCATCAGTCTTGTCATTTTGATCAATGTTGACGCTCCAAACTACGATGATTACAACTTCTTTAACAAACTGTTCTCCGCCAATCCCTGCAATAACAATTATAAGTTGATAATAGGAGGCGATTTTAACTGTGTACTCAGCACCGTGTTAGACAGATCATCAAACAAGGTCCAAACCCTCACCAAATCTGCAAAAGTTCATAGCGAACAATGGTGTTTCGGACATTTGGAGATTCAAATTTAGTAATCAAAAGATATTCTCCTTCTTCTCCAATGTCCATCACGCATACACTCGCATCGACTATTTTCTCATAGACAATAGACTGCTGGGACATGTTAGCTCTTGCACGTATCATAGTATTACAATCTCAGATCACGGTGCTGTCTCATTTCACATAGCTCTTCCCAACTGTTTTAGGCCCTCTCGCAATTGGAGGCTTAACCCCCTCCTCAAAGCTGACAAACAATTTGTAAATCACGTTTCTTCTCAAATTCACTTTTTCATTGAAAAAAACCCATCCCCAGAAGTTCTCAACTTTATGGGAGACCCTCAAGGCCTATCGTCAAGGGCAAATTATTGAATACTCTTCCAGGTCAAAAAAGCAAGAGACTCAAAACTCAATGACATCTCCCGAGCCATTGCAGAGATTGACAACCGCTACTCCTCTCCGTCTCCAACACTTTTTAAAGACAGACTGCGTTTACAGACAGAATACGACTTAGTTTCCACAGACAAGGCCACTTATTTACTTACAAAAGCGCGATTTAAGGTTTACGATTCAGGCGATAAGGCTGGCAGGCTACTAGCCCAGCAAGCTCGCCAAGCCCAGTCATCTCGCCTTATCGCCTTAAGATTTATAGTCAAATGGGGGAGACCGTGACAGACCACTTGGAAATTAACGACACCTTCAAACAATACTACAGTAAATTATACAGCTCTGAATGTGATGACATCTTTTCACAACTCAATCACTTCTTTGATAACCTTCACTTTCCTTCTGTTCCAGCTGAACAAAAATCATTGCTGGGAGGTGCGATCTCCAAGGCAGAGATTCTAAAAGCTATCAATTCCTTGAAATACAACAAGAATCCTGGTCCAGACGGGTATTCCTCCGAATTTTATAAAACATTTGCACCCACGCTATGCCCTCTGCTCCAAGCCATGTTTAATGAATCTCTGTCAACTGGGCAACTCCCACCAACCCTACGACAAGCCGCAATAACTCTTCTACAAAAAATGGGTAAAAATCCACTTCAGTGCTCCTCCTACCGCCCAATCTCACTGCTAAATGTGGATTACAAAATTGTATCCAAGATTCTGGCGGCTAGACTGGAGACAGTTATCCCACAAATGATCGCAGCAGACCAAACGGGCTTCATCCTAAATAGACACTCAAGCTCAAATTTTAGAAGACTTTTTAACATTGTTCATTCCCCTCCGTCCCGCTACCCGGAAATGGTTATATCTCTTGACGCTGAAAAAGCGTTCGACCGAGTCGAATGGCAATATTTGTTCGCAACCTTAAAAAAATTTGGGTTTGAAGATTCCTTCATCTCCTGGATGAAACTCCTCTACTCTCACCCTACAGCCACAGTAATTACTAATGGACAGCAATCAGAGCATTTCTCTCTTGGCAGAGGCACACATCAAGGCTGCAGTCTGTCTCCTCTGCTTTTTGCCATTGCCATTGAGCCGCTGGCAATTGCTCTTAGACAATCTGGGGACTTCCGGGGTATAGAACGTTGGGGCCTCACGCACAAATTATCCCTATATGCAGACGACATTCTTTTATATGTCTCAGACCCACTAAGTTCTATTCCCTCCATTCTTAACATCCTGGCTCAATTCGGAAATCTCTCCGGCTATAAAATCAATTTCGAAAAAAATGTTTCCTCTTAATCAGGCAGCCACTTTAATCCCTGCATCACATTTCCCATTTAGAATTGCCAACAAGGGCTTTAAATATCTTGGGGTAGAGATCACACCTGCTTTCTTGTCCCTCTTCACTAAGAATTTTAACATCTTGTTTGAAAAATGCAAAAAAGACATGCCTAGATGGATGAATCTCCCGCTGTCCTTAGCAGGCCGAATTAATCTTATTAAAATGGTTATGTTGCCAAAATTTCTTTACCTCTTTCAAAATATCCCCATCCTGATTAAAAAATCATTCTTTATCTTATTGGAGAGGAGTGTATCTTCATTTATTTGGAATGGTAAACCACCCAGAATCAAAAGAAGACCTAAAAAGCTTGCTGGCCTAGCTTTACCTAATTTTATTCACTATTAGTGGGCATGTAATATAAAGACAATGTTACACTGGATTAGAAGAGGTTGTCCCAACGAGAGCGAGGCCTGGGTGCAAATGGAGTTTGCCTCTAGCTCATTTGATCTAGGCTCCATACTATGTGTCCCAGCTCCTCCCCCTCGAAGCCAATTCTGCGCTAACTCAGTTGTCTATCACTCTATTAGAATTTGGTCTCAATTTAGAAGACATTTTAAGCTGCAGGCAACATCGGTGCATTCTCCCATAAAGAATAATTATAACTTCCCACCTTCTCTCTCAGATTCTACCTTTGAAACTTCGAATCTCGAAGGGCATTAAGTCTATTTCCAATCTTTATGTGGATGGCAAGTTCGGATCATTTGCCCAACTCTCTCAATTATTCAATTTACCAAAGTCTCACTTCTTTAGATTTCTCCAAATTAAACACTTTGTCCAGAAAAGTATAGCCTCCTTTCCAGATTTTCCAGTGAGCAACACAGTTGACCATATCGTTTCGTTATCCCCTTCACGTAAAGGTCTAATTCCGATTCTTTACGACAACATAGGCAATATTTCCCTGCACTCTTTGCAGGATGTCAGGAGACTCTGGGAAAACGATCTCGGTGAGGAATTTACAGACGATCAATGGAAGGCTGTGCTTGACTTAATACATACTTCTTCCCCTTGTGCCAGGCACAGCGTGATACAACTCAAAATAGTTCTAAGAGCACACTTGACCAAGACAAGGCTGGTGAAAATCTTCCCTAATGTGGACCCTTCGTGTCCTCGCTGTAAAGGTCAACCAGTGGACTATATACACATGTTCTGGTCCTGCCCCAAACTTAGCACGTTCTGGGCCAACATCTTTGGGGCCTACACTAAGATGCTTCAAAGAAACATCACCCTCAACCCTGTAAGTGCCCTATTTGGATTTACCCTTGAAAATCGCCCCCTTATAGCATTCACTTCCCTGATTGCCAGGCGTCTCATCCTGCTCTCCTGGAAGGAACAAGCACCCCCCAGCTTCACAAGATGGATTAGAGATGTTATGCATTTCCTGAAACTTGAGAAGATCAGATACCCCCTTAAAGGCTCCTTGCAAACATTCAGGAAGGTCTGGGCCCCCTTTTTAGAGTACTATGAGAGCTTGCAAACACCATTAGATATGGATGACTAAAGTGTTATTATCATAGTGAAGTGGCAGCACCCTCCCCCCTCCCTTTTCTAATATTTTTTTAAATTCTTTTTTTAATTAATTAATTAATTTATTTATTTTTACGTATTCAACTTGACTTATTTACTTAGATATCTTATTTATTATTATTATTATTATTATTATTTTGTTATTTTCTTCCACTCTTTCCTTTACTCTACTGGTAATCACTTATTTTGAAATTTTGTGCTAAATTGTATATGCTCCTTCTGCAAACCTTCATTGGACAAGCACTTCAATGGACAATTATTTTTGTGATGATCTGGATTTAAAGGGACAAACTGGGATGGTTGGGTGGGGTGGGGGTATCTTTCACATTGTTTAGTATCTGTATAGCACAGCCATACTATGTTTGTATACATTTGGTCCATAATGCGCTGTAAACAATGCTACTTGGTTTAAAGAAAATCAATAAAAATTGCTAATAAAAAAATAATATAACAATATCTACAATACTCAAGCATGTTTATTTCATATGGTAAAGTCTTAAGGAAAATACTAACATTCTCTTTCTCTCTCATGCACACACATACAGTGTTTCTGCTAGGATTTATAGTGTTTCTCTCACAGTCTTTGGATCAGAATAAAATCTGTTTTACTACTGTGAGTCCATTCAGCTTTGCAGATATCACACATAGCTAATAAACAATTCCAGATACATTTTGCAATGTGCATCTCAGATCACATGTTCACTGACTATGACCACTACTTTGTGCCAAAAAATGAACAGTAATGTTGCCTTCAGCGGGCTTATTTGCTAGCTAACCCCCGCTAAGGAATAATCCAGCACATAGACGGTACCTTAGAACAACATTACGTGAAACAGGTGATTTAATGTCATCACTCTTTTTACACACAGTTTAGTACGTTATTGTCATGTTGGTTTGGAGCAGTATGCATCCCCACTAACCTGGAAAAAGTTTCAAAAAATAACGTTATTACAGCATGTCAGGGGAATACAATGTCTCCTGCAGCGGGAAGTCAGAGGCAGAGGGACCGCAGCGTTCGCTAACGTTAGCTTCTTGTCTCATCTGGAGTATGATAAAAAGTAAATTCATCAAAGTCAGTGCCCATAAAGCTATTTTCCAAGCTACTGTAGCTGTCATATTTCACCGGACCAGCGTGAGCAGACAGCTCTAATGAGTTATGTAATTACTTCATGACAATTAAGTAATGGCGGACCGTCGCTAATAAATAGCAGAAACACTGGTATGCTGCTTTTATTTACCCGCCAACATAGCTGGTAGGTAGCGCAAATTCACCTGCCACTGCACAAAATCACCCGCATTTGGCAGGTGCTAATTTCCATCCCTGCATAGATACCACAAGGAAATTATGCTAGACTTTTTTTTGTAAACCATGTTATTGCAAAAAAAATATAAAATATAGGCCTAATCAGAAATGTCAGAACAGCTGGTTTATAACAATTTTAAACACAGGTGCAGTAATATTTACTTTTTCTTGTCTTTTTTTCAATTTAACTTTATTTGGTTTAACTTCCAATTTGGTGACTTTTCCACAAAATATGGCAACCTTTTAGACCCCTTTAGTCAATCAATTTCAGAATAGAGCCTAGTAACAAATCACATCCACTTATTAGTTTAACTACATTTTTGCACTCACTCTCTAGTGTAGCTCACCGCTTCACTTTACCTTACTGTCCTCTTAAAAAAAGTAGAGAAGTATAAATCCTGCATGTTTTACAAGTGGCAGAGCCATGTTTAATCGACCAACCAGCACTGTGTCTAAAACATGAATGAGCTGCAAGCAAGTCATTCACTGTAACCAACAGCAAATCTAATACAAAATAATGAAATTGTAATTATGATCCAAAGATTTCTCCATCATTGGCTTAATCACATGGTTTTCATAACACATACATTCTACTCCATAATTTTATTTTTCAGAAAAGCTCTCTCTTTCATGTAACCTGCTTTTAATGTAAATACAAATTACTCAGGGGATTACTAATGATGAATACCCACATATGCCTTATTGTGAGAGCATGTCTTCTCCACATTACACTAAAAAGGCAACACAGCACAGAGTACAATGCACTGATGCAAGCATCTAATCACAACACCAAAGATCAACAAAATCCTTTTTTAGATACACATACCATGAACCGTGGTCAGTCCTGCTTCCTGAAGGGATAGGCAGGGAACTCAGAGGTCTGCCCAGAGTTAATGAACAGAAGAACCAAACCTGTCAATGTGTACGGTCTACTGTGGAAAGGAAGGATCTGGAGACAGACACACAACAGTGAGAAGTAACAAGAAGGTAATAGGATCACGGCTGTCCATCTGGCCTCATCCCAACACACGCCAAAGGCTATAAATAATACCTCAATAGCTGATACTGTTGATTGACTAATTCCGTCCCTACTCAGAGACAATTTGGTGTGTTAATGCAACCAAAGAAAAACTAATGGATATGGCTTGTTTTAAGTGATTTTGGAGACATTTCAAACCCATTTAACTTGATGATATGGGAATGAAAACCACAACAACAACAACTATAATCTTTTATGGAGTACACCTTTTGTTTTTTTTTTACAAAAATAAATATGCAATTTACTAATTTATACTGCCAAGTGATTCAACAGAACAGTGACTGTGTTTTTTTTTAAGGGGGGACCTCTTTCCTAAAATGAGTCAGACTTGATCAATAAAACTTAAAACAACTTCTCAGAGGAAGGGCGCTCAAATAGGAATGGACTGAGGGGACCTCAAGCAAAGAAGGGAATATCAGCACTGCTTTTTCAAAATCAAAAATACTCAAAGATAAGCAAGAACTAAACAAAGAGGAACATGTGACTTATTATTTTGAACTGTTGAGTTATATGGGTAAGAACTAACATGCTGTGCTGTAGGTCCAACAATAATATTACTGCAAACAAATCAAAGTATATGACAAATGGGCCATCTCCATCACAACTGAGCAATCTCCATCTGCTGATAACGCCTGTAAGATGCTGTTGAAAGCCCCAGAAGGCTAATAAGTGGAGCATACGTATAAATGGACTTTATTGACCTAACATTTTCCTTCTGATTCTCCACATTGTAATTTTACTATTGTTGTGATTGTTGTCTACTCTGTGTATTTGAAATCTAAGAGGGACCCCTCCTCTGTTGTTCTTGCAGAGGTTCCTACCTTTTTTCTCCTGCTAAAGGATTTCTTGTGAAGTTTTTCTTTATACAAATTGAGGTTCAAAGGCTAGTGTGTTGTATGTTGTACAGATTGTTGGTGACTTTTGCCACTAAAAGTAGCCGAGTGATTGCTAGACTGGGAATAGCTAGTTAGACGCGTGCACTCAATAATTACCACGCTCTTTTTACTATTCATCCGAACAAATAACAAAAAATACAATGTCAAAACACTTGACTTGTACCCGCCCCATGTATGCCTTGCCTCACTGTCATCTCCAACGCCACGCACAGATATACACTCCTCTTACGGCAGACACACAGTGATCTGATTCAAATCAAATTAATGCTTAAGCAAGTGACAGTCAGTGATCCCTTGGGTCAATCACCTGTTTGACTTCTATGAGAGAGACAAGACAGGATGAGATACAATGAGACAGGGAGAGAGTACTGCTGTGAGAGGCAGTTGATCTTCAATGCTGCCAGAGTCTTTGGTGTCTGTATGTCAAATGCCAGTGCACTCCATAGGAATACGATAACGAGGGCTGCTCACAGAGGGAATCCCAAATGAGATATCAAACACAGAGGAGAGCTCAAAAACAGAGCACAGCACTAAACCATTATAGATGGAAAGACTGCCTACCTACATTGTACTTTAATACTCGTATCTTACTCATCTGAGTTTTGACAACACAAAAGGTAGCACAGGACATAACATCTGTATACCATGCCATATAGGGTGACATCAGGGTATTTTCTGCTATTGTCCTATGGTGATGGGTCCTTAGCTGAAGTGTGTTGTCTAAAGATCTCATTAAAACTCTCTAAACTTGGGATTAAAGATACACTGTTATAGTGATTGATAGTGCCATCAAATTTCCTCCCAGCACACATGTTTTTGTCTTGAAACTCAACAGTGAACTATATCCAATGTATCAATACTTAACATTGACATTACTTTACTGCATATGGCAACATACCAGGAAAAAAGACATCTACCAAAAAAAAGCATAAACTTATGAATTGTGTCAACAGTGCGATACATATACACGGGTTTCCTCTTTACAAACATTAAAGGGTGCGTGCGCATACCAGGGGCAGAAAGCCAGATTGGTGAGCTGGTCCGCTACTGCAACAACCTTAAGTATTGAAGCTTTCCTTATTGTTTGTATATAACTGCTGACTCAATAAAACGTGATTTTAGTTGGATCTGCTTGTCTGTCTTTAATTTTGCAGTGTTACTGTGATATATATGTATGGCTATAATTATCATTTCAGGCTAATATAATAGCCAATATTAGCAGCAGGGTTAGCTACCCCTGAGTGTACCCCTATGGTTGGTTTATGCCTTAAAATAATGGCCAGGATTTCCGGGAAAAGGTACGATATGTGTGTCTCCATTTCAAAACATCACTGCAGGTTGACTGTTTTTAGCAGCAGAGGTTGATTGTGGGCGAGAGGGCGACAACACTGTCGTGGTTAGCTCGCCGAAACTCAACTGCTGCTGTCTCTGCATCGTTAGCTAATGTCCGTTAGCATATGTACAGGCTAATTATAGCCAGTTAGCTTTGTGTGTAATGTAATAAAAACCCACCCATCTCGTAGGAGCGAAGCTTAATATTTCATTCAATAAAATGATGGTACAAAAGGAGCACTAACGCCACAGGTCTTATGTTGACAACGTGGACGCAGATATAAGAAAAAGTTAACGACCTTTAACTGTCTATGGTCCGGACTTGAGTACTACAGCCCTGACAGGTAGATATCACTTGGCTGAACAACTGAACAATCTGCAACTTTTCTGATTGATACAATGGGAGCCTGACTCTTGCATATGACCCCAATCTGCCCTTCTTATGGCTTGAAGCCATAACCTCCGCCGGTTTTTGGCAAAAGCATGCTTCCCCACTAGGTATGTTAAACATCAGGCACCCATCATTGGCTCTGTTTGTACAATTAACCACGCAACAACTCCTTGGCATTTTGACTTACGCTATGCTGCTACTACTACTAGCTACACGAAACGTCTTCTTTCTGCCCCCCGGTTGCATGCGCAAGCAGTGATGACGTTGCCGAGAAATCCATGTATTAGTCCAGGGCAGAGTTTGTAACACTGTCAACTCTGTATCTAATTTAACAGAATTGGTAGAGAAAATAATCAAAGAGAGATTTGATGAAAACAAACATACAAGAAGGCCACTCTGTCATTATGAACAGAAAACTGTTGGATGTACTCACTTATTTGGAAGAGTAGGCTACTACTTTGATGGACTAAAGAGATTTGAGGAAAGTTTATTCCCAACAGGCTTCATGATGTCTGCAGCTGGTTTGCATACTTGCATCCTGAGCTGAATGTGATGTAAAACATCTGAGGAAATCTCGACCCTACACCATGTAAATAGAATCAGCCGGTCAAAAAACAGTTGCCATTAAATTAAACAAACCTCCTAATATGTCAATTCAAAACTATCACTGATGGAGAAGAAGATTAATGTTGAATGTAACGTTAGGCCTATGCAACAATTCATGCAAATTCAATCAACCTCCGTGAATTCAGTGCGACTCACAATTTTCTCCAATCACCGCAACTTCGCCGCAAATTTGAATAATAACCGCAGCTTCCCGCGACTTCCAATCACAGCAGTCCCCTGTGCCAGACTTTTGTGTCAGTATCTGACGCTGAGAGCCTCTGACCAAGCGTCAGTATTTGAAGAACGGGTTGACGTAACACACGTTTGTCACCAAATTCATGTATGTGCAAAACAATTGAGAACCACTGCCCTAGCCTACGTTATACTACAATGTGAAGCAGCGTTAGGACTGTCTCTTCTCTCAACTTGTCATAGCAGAAAAACCACAGGTGAGCTAATGACAATATGGTCCTAATCTGTTAATCTGCCAGTTGGCCAGTGAGCCAGCATGCACAATACCAGGACAAATGCAATGTTACACCTAAATGGAATGCAGCCATTAATGTTATTAATTACACCTGTGTTTGACATGCCAGAATGTCCGCTGCACAGGTGTAACGTTTAAGTATAAGTATATACTATACTATATATAGTTACTGCATTAATCTAAGCCAGCTAACTGTATTATTAGCTGCCCTTTCGTATTGTAACGTTACACACTGCAATTACAAATACGTTAGAAATATGACGTTAACTTAATAGTGACGTTATATGACCAATGTTTTTTTTCTCTTAATTTACAAAACGCATAACGTTAAATGGTTTAAATAAACACCGAGCGCGTGTTTATTGCCTTTAAGTAAGCGTTAACCTTACGTTAGGTCAAATGTTAGTTTCATGTAGCTAGTTATTAACAGTCAGCTGTTTTGCTAGTTAGTTGGTCTGTTCTTGCTAACCTACAGGAGTACGTTAATAACGCAGGTCCTTAATGAGGGCTAATATCAACAAACGTTTTCGGACAAATTACGTTAACAAGGTAACGTTAGCTTGCCTGTGAAAATTGCAAACAGAGACCAGCTTTACCTGAAAAAAATCATGTAGAAGTGGTCAGTAGCGGTGGACTAGCTTAAAAAACACTCAGAGATGAATGAAGTGAGCTAGCTAAAGTTACTTGGTCAACCACAGACTGACGTTAAAGTAAAAGCATTCTAGGTCATTTTTACTGAAACCATCTATTATCGATGGATGAGACCCTTTTTTATTTTGAAAACACACTGCTCTGCAGCTGCATAATATGGCCATAGTGTGTGGATACCTAATGATCACCATATCATATTTTTTGTATAGTCTACTTTTGTGCCTGGTGTTATTTCTTTGTTTGGGGTTAGGCCATTTGATTGTAAATAGTATTGTATGGTACAACATAATATAGCCTACTATTTTTAACAATAGTGTGCCTTCAACTTTATGGCAAAATTTTGGCAAAGGCCCTTCCTGCCCATGTGAACAAAGCAAGGCCAGAAAAGAAATAAGTTTGACCTGCACAGAGCCCTGACATGAAAGCCGAACACCTTTGGGATGATTTGAAAAAAACAGCTCTGTGCCAGGCCTTTTCAATTCCAAAACCTTGCAGAAAAGACAGTCGAGTGGATGTTGTTTTAAAAGTTTCAGATGTAATTTAATTTAATCTGTTTGCAATTGCCTAAATTACAAGTTTTTTTTTTGTTTTTTTTATCACTTTGGTACTATTGTCGCAACTATGTGGTACAATTTCAAAATCACTCTCATCACACTTGTAACACAGCAGTCTTTCTTTCTAAACTTGCCATTGTGCATTCATTTGGATTGTTAACATCTGTCACCACACAACCACTGATTCAAAATATAAGTATTTGTGAAATGTCATGCCTCAGCATTCAGTTTTTGCTGTGGTAAAAGGTAATTTGCTCTAAGAGACAAATAAATATGATCTTCATCTTAAGACTTGAAATAACTGTCTGTATACAGTACACCCAAAAGTCCAACTCATTTATCTCCTTCTCCTTCAACCTTCTGTCAGATAAAAGAGACTAACTTAGAAAAACACAAATGTTATAGCCCCTTAAGAATATTCCTGAATGCAATGTACTGTATCAAGTTGAGTGCTGGAGGGGAAAACGGAAAAAGCCAAAGTGTTTACAGCATTAGTGAAAAAAGAAGGGAAGCGTTGTCAACCTGTCTTTATGAAAAATTAGTTGTGAAGCTTCTGAAGTTGCAAATCATGGGCTACTGTATAATAATGTGTTTGTGTGTGTGTGTGACTGTGAAAGTGTACATCTAAGACTCTGTGTGTGTGTGTGTGTGTGTGTGTGTGTGTGTGTGTGTGTGTGTGTGAGTGTGTGTGTGTGTGTGCGTGTGTGTGCGTGCGTGTGTGTGTGTGTGTGTGTGTGTGTGTGTGCGCGCGTGCGTGCGTGCATGCATGCGTGAGTGTGCGTGCGTGCGTGTGTGTGTTTGCCAGTGGGAGTTGTGTCACTGAGAGCAACAAACTAAAACAAGAGAACACATGCTGGGCAGAGGATGCATTTTAGCATTTTAAGTTGATGCCAAAGTCAGCAAGTCCCAGGTGTCACCTGTGTATAATTTTGTATATCTATGCATTTTAAAAGACATTTCAAAAACAAAGAAGAGGACACTCTGCAGATGATAACAGCAACCATCTATTATGTTCACATGCTTTCAATGTTGGAGTCACACACAAAAAGAAACCTATTCATCTGAATAGCTCTAATCATCTAAATTAGCCAGGAATTATATATCCCACCTGAAATTCCAGATATGGCAATTATTTTACAATAATAATGTGTTATTACTGTGCCATCAAAGTCCTCCTGTCATGAACTAGTACAATGAACTTACAAGCAGCGAGAAGTATTTAATTGATATCATCAACAACATCACCCTGTACAAAACAATGCACCCTGGCCTACACACCCAGAAGGAAAGGCTGATGCTATTCCCTTACTTCCTCCCTACCAGAGCAGAACAATGAGCACAACTGACCTTGACTAAGAGATATGGATGGAGGGTTATTGGAGGGTCACATATAAAGGATGGGCTTGATTTGGCCTCATAATTCTCCTTGGGTCTGAAGGCAGCCTGTAATGAGGGGTCTGTGAGAGAATATGATGCAGTTTAAACGCTATAATGACAACACACACAATGCCCTCTCAAATGGCTCATGGCTATTGAAATGATTGAAATGCACTCTGTGTCATATATTAGCGTATCATGCCTTTTACTGCTAAGTTGAACTCTGGCTCTAAAGCAGCAGAGGGGAGAGGTTGGCTCACAGAGTGGATAGCTGCGTACCAGTGGGTCAGTATATGGAGACAGATGGCTGTGTGGCCCCACTGTTAGCCTTGGCAGCAGAACCTCAACAATAGATCTGTGATGTGGCAAACTGGTCCTTTGCTGCCTGCTAAGACACATACACTAACACAAACACACACAAACCCTTCTCTGTGCCACCTTGGCAGGAGCAACCCTCTGAGCAGTCCCACAGTCCACCTCCACCCCACCCCTCGTCTTTTTTTTCTCTCTTCTCCTCGGTCCTTTCTCTGCCTCCATCTCTCAAGATCTCTGCTGGACTGTTGCCCAGCAAGCAGTGGAAAAGCCATTTTACAGCAAAAGTAAAGGAGAAAAAGTAGTGGAGTCAGTATGAGGAGGTTAGGTGGCTGCAGCAAAAAAGTCCTAAGAGGGACATGATGGTGTAAATAAAATGCTGAAAACACACCCTGTAGCGTAACATGGATGGAGTAAGAAGAAGGGACTAAATCAAAATCTGGCAACCCAATAAATTAATTATCCTACATAATATGAGTTGAGACAACAGAACATCTGGCATTATTAATGGACTGCATTTTGGAAATAGTTTTGTCACTTTCTGTGGAGTACATTATGGCTTGAAAAATGTTAAACAATTATGCTAAGACATCATGAGGTGTTTTTATAACAGACCCACACACGTGTCTGTTTCAAGAAGGTTTAACAGTTAAACAAAAGCTAAGAAAAACCTTTCCAATTAGAGGGGTTTCCAGGTTTGTCTCAGCAAAGTAGTCCAGGTAAGTATAAGCACTATAATTCTTTAGTTGAAGTGAGTTTAACAAAACAACACAGGATAAATAACACCTGCTAACTTTAAAATACAAGCTATAATTCCTATGATCATAATTGTTACAATATTTGAAGTATATTAACATTCAGACTTAAAGATAATTGTTTCTTTGGCAATCGTTATTAAAAATATAAGCATACTTTCTGTACAACTGACAAACATTTTTGTCACATCACTTTGTCATTGCATCGGCGCAACAGGTTTCAGTCTTGTATGATTTAATGGAAAGGGTAGTACCCTTTCATTACCATCTGGATTATAGACTGTGCCTTAACCTCTATTTGTACACTGTCAAATAATATAAGTTTTGAGGACTTTTAAACTGAGGTACTTCAGCTGTGATGTACATGTATAGCAGATTTACATCAGGATTATTGAAGATTATACTCTCTCCTTGACTTGTTGTCAATAAAGTGGGATCATTGTTATTGATCTGCGAGCACATACGTACTGAGAAGGATGCGGCTAGGGATGAGTGTCTATACTAAAGATATTGATCAGCTGTTGCCAGACTCAATAGAAACAAGTATCTGCAAGTTAGGGAGACACACTGATCACAATAAACAGGGAAAACAGTATTACACAACATCCTCTCTCTGTGAAGTTTATATTCCACACACAGCTGCTGAAGAGACAACTAGAGAGAAAGAATTAATGAATAGAGAAAATGACAGAGAGGGTAAACAGAGACCGGCATGCAGATGAGCAAGAGAAGGGTGGAGAGTGAGAGAGAGAGAGAGGGAGAGAGAGAGAGAGAGATATGGCTTGCATCTGGCAGGGGAAGATTGATTAAGTGTTTGTGAAGAAGAAAAATTAAACGGATAATGGAAAGGAAACACAGGAATAAGAAGACAGATAAAATGTTTGCCAGGCTGATAGGGCTCTGGATGTGTGTGGATATGTGGTTGTGGATGTTGATAAAAGTTTGATAAATATAAAAAGGGTTACACAAAATGTGAAAACATAACATAAGGCTTGAGGAATGAGAGAATAAGAGAGTGCACAGCAAAAGAGGAAGTGAGGGTTTTTTGGAGGAAAGCATTGCAAACCAAATCAAATGACAGAATTCATCTACTGGCTTTCCACCAATCCTGGTGTCTTCGCCTGTTAATCCATCATCAACTGTTCCCACATCCCTGCTGCCAGGCTGCCTGGACTGTGTGTAGTCCTGGGTGAATAAACAACCTGATAAATGAAGGTCAGAACTAGACAAAGTGCCCACTCCCAAAACTGTTGCTGTGGGGCCACGGGGGCCAGGTAAACAATTTACTGAACTGGGGTATATTTGTTAATGTTTAAACAGCAACATTTTGTCCCATCTGTGGTGTCAGTTTAGTTCATAACATAGTCAGTTGGTAGAAGAGATTCTATTGTCTCAGACACAGTGGAGTGGTTATGATAGCTAGTTTTGATGGATGTGAACAGCTGGTGGTGTAAATAAATTGGACTCTATACTTTGTTTCACTGTGTGTGTGTGTGTGTGTGTGTGTGTGTGTGTGTGTGTGTGTGTGTGTGCACACGTGCGTTCATGCGTGTGTGCGTGTATGTAGAAAGATAGAAAGCCTGTACTGCTGTGCGGTTCAGTGTTCAGCCATGCAGAACACAGAAACAGTAATCAAACAGAAAGGCAAAAACAAACCACCATGACTATAACCTGGAACACCTGCTATCACACATTTGACTGGGCTTCAGTCTCTAGGCCACCATAAAGGATTTGCTTTGCAAATAGCTGTAGCAACCTGGGAATATGGTTAGCCATTAGTGAAGGACACCCATTTCAGAGGTTGTGGGTTTAGCAAATACCACAGAGCTACCCAGCATGAAGAGACTTTTAACAATTCTGAGCTGTATTGCAGATAAGATAGACAGACAATAATAAACCACATGGTTGTCTCTCTGCTTCAGTTAATTAAAAATCCACAAAAATAGCATGTGGGAGAAAGGCCTATTGTATTATAAACGTCAGATCCCTACTTTAGGAATTCCTCATTTAGGAATGAAATCAATCTATTGTTCAAACATGTGTCACTTTATGAAGAAAAGTGATTTTTCCTCACTGAAGTCATTTACATTTCACGACACTTTGTTTAAACCAACTTGAAACTTAACATTCACATCAACTTAAATCTCAGGTGGTAAATCTTTTTTTGTTTCTCCATATAAACAGTCTAGATATTCTTTACACATAACTTAAAAGCAAATCATTGGTTAAAGGGCAAAGTGGAAATAAAAAGAGACCTCCCCAAGCAGATACATGACCACAAACCCCCCTGAGCCCTATACCTGAATTGAATTTGCATTTGGATTAGGACTGATGGTGATAATTATACAGAATGTTCTGAGTTGAACTCTTTTTGAAGGTGCTTACAGCTCTCTCTGGAGCATTTACTTCAACAGTGTTTACTGTTGCACAACAAACCCACCACCAATGGAAGAGCTGGACTAATTCTGACATTGCTGTCACCAGAGCTAATAAACGCAGCTAATGTACATGCTAACACATACTCAACACATTCAAATTCACTTACACATGCAAGACAGACTTGCATTGCACACATACAGACATGGACTCTCTCTCTCTCTCTCTCTCTCTCTCTCTCTCTCTCTCTCTCTCTCTCTCTCTCTTTAATTGCTGATTAGCCTTATCAGCATCATCAAACTTCAACGCATCACTATGGGGTAGATTGCACTGACAACCATACCCATGATGATGATAATGGAAATGGAGAGTATTCATCAACAGCCATGAAACTGACTCTGATTACAGTCATTATTAGTTATGATGACTCAGACTGATTAATAATTTAAATAATCAAGTTGATAGATCTAACTAGGTGGAGTGTAATGCTTATTAAATATATATTTCTTTGGCTGAAAAGAAGCATTTAATATACATTATAATTCAATATATTTCAATATTTTTTCAGGCAATCATACAAATTACAAATATGATTTAAGTTTTAACCTCTATGTTTTTTTTTTTTAAAACTCAGATCAACTTTTCCTTTCATTATTTTATATATTGTTGTGTCCTTTTGAGTAAAAAGAATGTGTGTGTGTGTGTGTGTGTGTGTGTGTGTGTGTGTGTGTGTGTGTGTGTGCGTGTGTATGCATGTTTTCGTGTGTTTTGTTCCTCCACTGACAGATCGTTAAACTAGCAGAGCCAAATGAGGTGCTTCCTCATTAGCCTCATTAAGCTGAACCCTTGTTTTGTTAATTGACATAAAAACAAACACTTGCTCATGAAAGAGAAGCTGCCAATTATCAGCTGTCCCCTCCCCCTGGTTTCTTTGTCTTACTGTATGTGTGTGTTTTGTGAATCAGGGCCAACAGATGGATGGTTCAAGCTTTCTATGGATCCTTCATTCATACCAAATTATCCCAACACTTGTTATTTAATTTCCTGTATGGCTGCATCTACACAAAGGGCAACTATTTTCCTCAAAACTCCAGGAAAGAATCACAATTTCACTGGCATTTTTGGAATGGCAATAATTATGGGGCGCCTGGATAGCTCAGTTAGTAGAGCGGGCGCTCATATTTAGAGGTTTAGTCCTCGGCGCAGCAGGGCCTGGGTTTGACTCTGACCTGCGGCCCTTTGCTGCATGTCATTCCCCCCTCTCTCTTCCCTTTCATGTTTTTAGCTGTCCCGTCAAATAAAGGCCTAAAAATGCCCCAAAAATAACCTTAAAAGAAAAAAAATAATAATAATTATATTTGGTACTTTGGACTGTTGACGGCAGTGTGTAAAATAAAACTTAAAGACGGTACTTGGCTGGACAAGACATGATTGTTAAAAACCCAGAGAGTGAAACGCTGAATGCAAAAAGCTATCTCATAGTGTTCCAGGCAGTAAAATAAATAGTAAAGTGAACAAATAAGAATTCTATTTTTTATATATGCTATAGGTCAGTATGTGAAGCAGTGTTTTTTGTTGATTTACCCACATGGGAGAATCTAGCTCTACTGAACGTAAGCAAGAGAAGCATGCCTGCTGGTAACCATGGACACCCCACAGCATTTCTGAGAGTGACACAGAAGAAAGCTTTTGTCAGACAATTTCACGTCCTAAACACACATACACGCACACACGCACACACAAAGGCACAATAGATACCATACAACTATCAGCAAAACATGAAATCGATCATTGTAGTGATCACCATGTGGAACTAAGATCACTTGCAGCAGAAATAAACAAGAAATAAACACTTTTAGTAGCCTTCGAATGCACACATTCACACACACACACACACACACACACACACACACACACACACACACACACACACACACACACACACACACACACACACACACAGTGGGACTTTTAACAGCAGTGTTTGAGTTGTTAGATGATGACAAATGCATAGGAAAAGAGCAGTGGAGAGAAATTAGATTTTTCTTGTTGCAGAGGTTTAATCTCTTTCACACAGCCAGTGCCACATGACACCGCAGACACACACACACATACACACATACACACACACACACACACACACACACACACATACACACACACACACACACACACACACACACACACACACACACACACACACACACACACACACACACACACACCTCTCACTCAGAAATGGGTGTGAACAGGAAGTGAACAGTGGCAATCTCTCCAAATGGGACAAAACATGCAGTGATTGAAAATGGAATGATTTATTACCAATCCACCCTTGCTTGGGTAAAAAGGCATTTTCATTTGAGCGGGCAGAAAAAATGTGACAGCAGCGAGTCACGTTGTACTGTTTTGAATTTGAGTGGCATCTCCTAAGCCTCTCCAGAACATACAAACAAAGCAACCCTTCAGCAATGTCGACCAAGACATACAAAGACAAGGGCACACATGCAAACACAGAGACACACACACACACACACACACACACACACACACACACACACACACACACACACACACACACACACACACACACTTACACAAAAATCCTGGGTGATAAGGAGAGTGAGGGGCTGGCCGAGGAATGTCTTTGCTTGACATTTGTAGAGCATTCACAGAGAGCGAGAGAGAGAGAGAGAGAGAGAGAGAGAGAGAGAGAGAGAGAGAGAGATCAACCAGGAATAAGTCTGGACAACCAGGATAGAAGAGATCGATGAGTCCCATTTGTTCATTCATGCCTTCTAAACACGCTGTCGACAAATTATATTGTAACATGTTACGTAATGCATCATTGGTAATAATCCATTACAATATATTGATACTGGATAAGGATTCTGAATTACAAAATTAATATTAAGGATTATTTCTTCATAATGAGTACACCAGTACATTTTGCTGATACTACTTTGATACTTTTACTTCAGAATTTTTTTTTATTGCAAGAAGTATTTTTTATAATGTTGTACTTCTTCTTAAAAGATATGAATACTTCTTTAACTACTGGAAAATGATGGCAGCTGAACCTCAAAATAAAATAAGAAATGTAATAATAATAAGACATCAGTTATCATTCAGTCATCTACTTTGGTAGTCCCCATCTGTCTAATGCTAGTGATTGTCCAAGCCTTACTAAATATGTGGCCTAGTGGTTAAGATGCATACCACAGACCCTTGTTGCATAGCAAGATGAAGAAAAAATCTGGACATCCATGCTGCACACACCACCAAGAGACTGATGTACCATACTGTACGCTATGTAGAGTAAAGACAGAGATGAAGAGAGAATAAGGAATAGCATGAGTACGATTCAAGAGTGAAGTGGTAACTGTAGCAGCTTTGGTAATCTTGTTCTGCCAAGTGTCCATCTTTTGTGCATCTTTGGGAAGATAGATATCAAGCTCTGAAAAATCCCAGCAGGTCCCGACAGATATGGCTCTCTGACACCTCCCCTGTGTATCTGTGTGTATGTGTGTGTGTGTTTGTGCTGGTGGGCTGACATGGCTGTATAGCACTTAAGCTCTTATAGTTGCATGTACTGTATTTGCATTGGCTTGTGCCTTCATGCATGGATGCATGTTTAAAAAATGTTTGTGTGTGTGTATTTATCTCCTTGATTGTATATGGACCCCTATCTTAGTCTTCATGCTGGTGAATAAGATTATCAAAGTCAGCGGTCCCAGCAGTCCAGCGCATCTAGACTAGCAATTCAGGGCATAACAGGGCTTTGATTAACCTGACTGGGCGTCAATAATAAATAAGACAAAGTAGTAGCAAAAACCTGATCGTCCCCTGTTCCCCTGATCGTCAAGTTAAATAATACATGAATTGTGTCAATAATATGCATTCAGTATTGATAGAGTCAATGATACACTTTTGCCAAAGACCCTGTATTTATACACAGTTATTAAATAACATTCATGTCCAAAATATTTCTATAAAAGACCAAGACATTGAGAGACAATACCTCAAGGTCTGCTCTCTTTCTCTCTGTCTCTCTCGCCTCTTACTTGCTGCAGAGCTTTCTCTAGGTCGCTATGGTAACTTAGGTTTCCTGCCAAAATCACTTCCAATGCACCAGATTTGACGATCCTCCTTTCTCCATTTGCTCCTTTTCCTTTCCGTCAGTCAGTCTTCCCTTCCTGTTCTCACCTCTCTTATCAGTAATCCACCTCAAACTCCATCTGACATCAGCTGAGCTGAGATAGCCCTCAGCGTTCATCTCCTTCAACCCTCCACCCATCTCACATAGTGAATGGGCTGTGTGTTTGCGTGTTGACTCTTTGTCGTGGCAACGGAGAGATGTTTTTTCAATAAGTATATGATTTCCTAACAGAATACAGATTCAAAAATCTCCTTAATGGCAATATCTGCAGTATCTTGCACATGCAACATACACATACCTTTACAAAAAACAAACCAGCTCCACTTTTATCTCACGAAAAAAAACTAGTAATTCACTGTATCAAAAAGAAAAGCCTGCTTTTACATACAGGATTAAACTGAACATTTCTTTCTCTCATCTCATATGTGCACACAATACACAAGGGGTGCATGTGTGTGTGCTTTGTGGAGTTTAATTGTGTTGATGTTTGGGGATTAGAGCTCCAGTCAAAGTGTGATTATTGAGGCGTTTTTCTTCACTTGTTTTTCAGGGTAAAGGATTATCAAGGGTCTCCACTCCAACAGGGAAATCAAACTCCTGGTGCCTAGCCTCCCTTGAAACCAAGTGACCTTAATGTCAATGACTGTGTTGGGCAAAGTGCAATGATTTTTATTTACTCAATTTAGTTTGTTGGAACTCAAAAAAAAAATGATTGGAAACTGGTTCTTTTTGATTGTGTGTGGCGTGTCAGTGTGCATTGTATGCCTTTGCAGCTGCTGTTCTTAATCTGTATACTAGAGAGATATTATTTTAGCATCACTACTGTAGATTGAGGTAGAAAAACTAGTTTGAGTTGAAATTGCTCTCTTTCTGTCTTTCTGTCTTTATCTTCCCATCATCTATCCATTTTGTTGTTGATACACTCTGAAATTTGTATTAGGAATACTGAGGCTCTAATCTCTGCTTTTATTGTGGAACACATTTGCACATGACAATAAAATGTATTGGGGGGGAAAAGCCTTTGGTGTAAGTCAAGGCCGTACTTTCCCTAACTTTCGGATTTAGGGAGGGAGAACTTAGGAGCTTTGGAGAAAATGCATTCATAACCTTGCTCAAAATCACTATTATCACATTTTTCTTGACTGTAGACAAAGAAGAAAATGGTAATGTGGAAGAAATAAAAGAAACTAAAACGAGATGGAATTATACTGACTTCCACTGACACAGATTTAGCAAGGGACCACAGTCCTCATCAAAGTGGGGTTGGTCATTTGCGTTGGAATTTTTAGTTTAGAAATTTACATATTTCCAAGGGATTAAAACCACCAAAGATCTCTGCAACTTTCACATTACCAAGTATAATTAGTCCTAGTATAGGACTCAAGAATGTATTTAACAGCAGTAAGTTTTCAGTGGAGGTTATGCTCTGACCTTTCTGTCCAGTGCTGTCACTTAGTCACAAATGCTGTACAGGACATTCAGAGGACAGACTGAGGGACGCACTTAATAAAAGACACAGCAAGCTATGACCTATACACGCAGCCAAAGTTTCCCAGGAGCATCTGTTCTGAAACCAAACCTCATACTGAGGTCAATAGAAAGACAGACTCACTGATCGCACACACTAATACATGCACACATATGCGAACAACAGGATCCTATTCAAATAGATTGACTTTCAAATCCCTAACCCTTTGAGCAGCCATCATTATGGCATGTGTTACCTATATATCTATGGCTGTACCATGGATGGTCGATGGCACACCCTGGCCTGAATTCTGATTTGTAACCATTACCCCATGGGAAACTATTTTGTTAATGAGGTCTGGAAAACCACCCTTACTTTTCTTGGGTTTCTGTTGTAGTGGGGGCAGTGACTCCACAAGGACAAACCCTCTCTCTCTTTCCCTCTGTCTGTCCTTCCCTCTGTCCCTCTTCTCTAGCTCACTTCCTCTTCTTTTCTATTCCTCACACACACACACACACACACACACACACACACACACACACACACACACACACACACACACACACACACACACACACACACACACACACACACAAAGAATCCCACCGAAGGGTTGTGCCGAGCACTAATTACTCCTCCTATCGGCCTTCCTCTCAGCTTCGATTCTGGCCTCATAGAGCTATTGGTTGATTGTTTGGTGGTGTTGAGCCACTGAGAGTTAGGAGAAGAGAAGACAGAGATCTGCTGCCTCTAAAGGGATTGTCTGGACCTTTGCCCAGCGATGAGATGCGAGGCTATGAGATCTTTGCCCGGCTATGTCTGTCCAGTGGCCGCTATTGGCAAAGCAGAGACAATGAGGGCACAAGATTTGATAAGGAGAACTACATTAGAGAGATGTGACAGAGACAGATTAAGCAGGATGGTAGGACTGTGTTAGCCTTGCCCAAATATGGATTTCAGAATTGAAAGCATGCATGCATCAGCCTGTTGTAATTCTTTAAATGTGAAAATGTTTGTAGAATTCAATGGCTCCAGGACCATTACAGAGACAAATGCACGCTGGTAAAAATACCCATGTTTAAATTTTGTTGGTTGAAAACAGACTAGTGCATGAAATAAATTAAGGAAAATCCATATTAGGGCAAGGCCAAAAACCCATAACTACATCAGATTTATGAGGTTTATCGAGATCCCTGTGAGACAGGACTAAGCATCACTGATTCATACATGCACACAGGCACACACACAAAACAAACACACACATGCTGTATTTATTTCTGGAATGTTTTGCAGACTACCCCTTCAAAAAAATCCAACTGGATGCCAGAAGAGCAGTAATGAGTGTCTCTGTTTTCTTTGTTTTTGGCCACCAGCTTAATCATGATCAGAGTGAGTGTGCTACCAAGCCACAGAGCGGAGAGAATGAACTGCTCCACACATGAGACGCATTTTTCTAACTGTATGCAGAGGGCAAGACTTCAAAGACAAACTCTCAGAACTCAGTTTCAACACTGTTAATTAGGTTAGGCCAATTTATATGAAAACAAACCACAATAATTCAATCAGAAATGTAATATGTTTCAGAAAGAGACTGCATTCATCAAATTCACATTGTTATAGTCATTTTTCTCCATTTGCAATGGGTAAGCATTGTTGATATTGGCGATAATGAAGTGTAACAACCATATTGTTTTATATGCTCCCCTGTGGTTTTCTGTAATTGCATTTACTCCACATAACATTTGTGCATGTCTGTCTGTCTGCCTGTCTGTCTGTCTGTTTCTATGGGTATCTGGCTGTCTATCCTCTTCACCCCAACAGATCTGATTTTGCCCATTTACTAATGTCTATGTTACAGCCTACCAGACAAACTCCTATTTCAGGGGGCAAAAACCCCAGGATCAGACCTTGTTCCACATCTCTGCAGCATGTAAATTGCAGCTCCTCAATCAATGTCCAACTGTGTCTTTTTCCACCTCTGAGCCCAACCACATCTAGACAAGTGAGTTCTTTTTGCATGTAAACAGCAGGTTATAGCTGCAACCGAGTCCTCCATCAGCTTCACGATGACTGCCATTCCAGCTCTCACTAATTATAATGGAGCTACTTAATTGAGTTAACCACTGTTGAGTGCTAGGGGCTGGTAATAAGAGCGCAATGGATGGATGAAAAAGTTAACCATCTAAAAACAAGAGTGGTTAGATATTGTGGCTTAGTTGTGTGAGCAGACACAAATTGCTTTGTTTAAAGCCCTGTTTGAAAGCTCAGTCCTATAATGCAAGCATGCATGTGACACAAGCTTCAGTCACTGTAGACCACAGTGTGTAGTAGATCACTAAGTCAAAGCTGACACACAAGTGGCTTTAGCAGAGTACCATCACTGTGAGATGCAATCACAACAGTCTCTCCCACCTACAAGTCTCTAAGTGTCACAGCTGGATTAATCTCATTCATCCAGGTGGTACAACATCAAGTCACAATGAAATGATTCACTAAATTGAAGCTGCAGAGTTGAAGATGTCTTGCCACTAATCCAAGAGCCCTCTTTAGTTCTGAAATTAAGAAGGCTGAGTGAATAGTTTTATTTTGGACTTGATAAAGCAGTCAGGGACCACAGATCAGTTGTCTCATTGTTAACTATGGACATACAAGGACTCATACACTTAAAGCAAACAATCAAATGGGAGTTGTGTTGGAAGTACACAAATCTGCTGCACAGATAATCCACTGAACAAACTGCTGTCAGCTGAAGCACAGAGGTGTGTGAAATGCCATTGCTCACCGCAGAAGGATGATAGAGCCCAAGCCCGCCTATTTGCATAACCCAAGGTACAACCTTGTGTGAGTACAAGCATCTGACTTCATTAAGCCCATAGAGCCCATGGGTAAAACCTGCATGAAATAAAGGCAAAGGTGTGTATTTTCACTTTAGCTCTACCAGCACAGGTGGAACCACGTTGCTTGGCTGCTCCTTGACTCACCATCGACACCAGGTTAGGGTAAGGCAGCAAAAGCTGGTCTCAATCAGCGTTTTGAGACAAAAACAATCTCTGTCCACACATGAGTTTTAGCTCCAGTAGCAGAACTAATCTCCATCCATATTAACACGTCTGACAATGCATATCACATGACCATTCGCATACACTGGGCATGTGCGTGCCAGTGTAAACAGGAAGCAGATTGAAAATGACTGCGATTGAAAATCATTGATGTATAAATTGAAAATACAGAAAATTATTTGGAGAAAGAATACAAATGGCGAAAAAAGTAAGATCAGGGTTTTATTTGCTTGGACCGACGACGAGGTGGAAATGTGACTTGCATTGTTGTTTCCAAAGGTCTCTGTTTGTGCCCATCCAGACTACCAAGCAACATTAGAGTTTTCAAACCAAAAAGGGGGCAGCAGTGTTTCCAAATGTCTCCGTTTTAGGGTCTCGGAAACACCTGAGTAGTAGTGTGAGCATGAGGCAGAAACGTAGAAAAAGATATTCGTTTAACTCGCCTAAAAGGGCTCAACTGCATGTGTAAGGTCAAGTAAATCTTATTTATATTGCCCAAAATCATACATTTTCCTCAGTGGGCTTTAAATCTAGAACTATGTATTTTAAGGCATAGCCTTTCTTCTGTCAGGTTTCGTTAAACCTTTAGGGATGTAACATTTCAATTTGTTTTTATACTACAACCCTACCCATGTCACTCATGCACGTGTTCAAAGATATCTGCTCCACCACACAACATGATTCATGCAAGAGTGCTCTGATTGAGAACATTACATTCAATTACAGTTTGAGTGTTTGCCATGACAACATGTCTTGAGTTACCCAATAACAGATGCCTAATTCACATTCCTGTGTGAAATGTAATGCTTGGAATGGTTGCAACAAAATTACATAATCAATGGCTTTATTAAACCTCTTGTTCTATTGATCTACATGCACAATTATTAAATGTAATCAAAATCTTTACATCTACCAGCATTTATGTGAAATATTGAATGAGTAGCTCTGCCAAATTCAATCAAGAGTAACATTGCTATTACATCTGACACATACAGACCTTGTCCATGGTGGCCAGAGAGGGTTGCATTACCATACAACGTAAGAAAGATGGAGGCAGAGAAGGGTAAAGACACACGAAGGAAATTAGAGAAAGATAACACTAGAGCAGTGATGGTTTACTTGAGTACATTTCTTTTGACGTCATGCTAATGTTAAGTGTTGAATAAATCCTTGAAGATGGAGGGATAGAGGGCAGACACATGAAGTAAAAGAAAGAGATGGAGAGACGAAATGACAGTGAAAATGAGAGGGACATTGAAGCCGGCGGCAAAGTCAACACTGTCATTACAGTGACGATTAGATCAGCAGGAGGGGTGAACCTGAGAGCAGAGACACTAAACACCTCAGAACTCAGCTGAGAGTTAACCCCTAATGCTGCTGGACTCACATGACACCTATGACGTCATGATCAGTATTATAGGTAGGAATAAGAGGGTAGCCATAGCATTAGTATACACCCTCAAAATGATGCATTACCTATAAAAGGTAACAGTGGCATCCATATACTGGTTATTCTGCAATATGTGATATAAAGCAAAGTAAATAGAGAAGATAAATTAACTAAATGTATTCACTGCTTTATGAAGAGTTCTCAATTTTGGTGAATTTTTTTACAACTGAGATTAAACTGTATAGTACATCAAATGTAAATAGCATGTGGTGGGAAGTTAAGTACATTTATTTAATTATATGTACTGAAGTACGGTTTTGAGATACATGTTCTGGTACTTTGTACTTCACTTACTCCACTACAGTACATTTCATAGGAAAATATTTCACTCTTTACATTTAGCTGACAGATTGAGTTACTTGCAGATTAAGATTTACCATACAAAACCTTTGATCAGTCAAACCACTCACCTCTACAGTATACAGATGAAATAAAATGACCTCCCTTGCAACCAGCTACAACGTGTGCCACTTGAATGTCAAAGGCTTCAGTAAGATTAACAAAATGACAAAGTAATATGTAGTAATGTAACACTGACAGGGGCCATTCTGCTGTGTAGTAAGTACTTTTGATACTTTTAGGTACATTTTCTCAATATTTCTGTACTTGTACTTAAGTAAGGGATTGAACGCAGAACCTTTACTTATTATTTTTATATTGTTGTGTTCCTACTTTAACTGAAATAAAAGATCTGAATACTTCTTCCACCGCTGATATTAGCGACACTTTATAGATCATGTATTGCAAGAGACCATATCATGTGCTGCTGTTCCAATAATTTCTCCTCCCTTTAATCTGCATGATAAATTATTTAAATGACTAAATCAAAGCACTGAACTCTAAACTCTATGAGCTTCTGTGTGGTGTCACATTTAAGAGGAGATCGTATCGCGCCTGTAGACTGAAGAAAATGAACACAATTTAGATACTATCTGCTGAAAGAAGAGGCTAAATGTCAACTCAAGTCTATGCAAATACAAGACGTCAAAATGTGTTGTGAGGTCTTCCAGGTCTTTTACGTGGTGACCCAGTTCTTATGAAACAGAATAAAATACAATTTTGACAAAACACATGTTTGAAAGAGGCCGTAATGAGCACGATCACATCTTTCTCGAACAAAACAATATGCTTCAATCAAAGTGCACTCACAGTTTGCTTTCAGATGTAACACCAAGGCAGCCGACCACCTGCGCAACTCTGGATGCTCTATTTCCAAAAATCCCTCAGCGGAATGTTGTTTTCTCCAGCGGAAATATCCAGCTGGAGAGAATTTCAGTGTCAGTGTCTAATTTCAGTGCTCAAGTAGCTCCAAACAATGTAAACACACACACAGTGTTTAACCTCCCACAGTGACTGCCCATTAGTTCATTGACCTCAGTCTTGGTGATTTTGCAATTCCCCAACCTCCACGTTTGTGAAATCGTAACAGCAGGGAATGATGCGTAGGAGAGAGAATGAGACGGGATCCGAAAGTGACAGATGAGTCTGACTCTCGCCCCAAAGTGCTCCTCTCATCCCTGATGGGGGGGTTAGAGACAAACAGTCAATCATTCTTTGCGGAGGCACCCCTTG
Organism: Sander vitreus; assembly: GCF_031162955.1. Taxonomy (NCBI): domain Eukaryota; kingdom Metazoa; phylum Chordata; class Actinopteri; order Perciformes; family Percidae; genus Sander; species Sander vitreus. Next base: position 11,690,191 of record NC_135862.1, on the reverse strand, counting down.
TAGGCATCTCTCAGCCAATGAGGGATGATGGAGAGGCCGGACTTCAGAATTCACCTCAAGCTTCATGTCCAGAGAAAGAAACACCATATCAGATGGAGAAAGAAATTCTACTTTGTGAAGGCTAAAGGCATATTGTTGAGTTGGACAAAAAGATGGAAAAACCTGGAAAGATATTAGATACAGCCTGTATTTTTTATGACGCTGAAATCTTGTTCAGAGAGGAGAGGGTTTGTAATGTTGCACAGCCATCCAATAGTTTCTTTCAAATGTATTAGCTTTCTTTTGGTTGTTTTTTGATTATGTAACTGCTTTGCTCCTGAGAATAATAATGTTATGTAAACCACACAAAGTCGCAGATAGAAGTTGCACACAAGTCAGATGACTGTTTATACACCTTAAATAACAGCTTTAAAACAAGCAGAAGTGTAGTGAGTAATATCTCTGTTACACACTAGAACCTCTGAGGACTGAAGTTCCAGGGTCAAGTGTGTATGTGTGAATACAATGTGTTTGTGTACCTGCACAAGCATATATGTGTAGCTGTAACAGACACTGGGGCATGATAATTTCCTTAATCATTGACGGAGTCTCAGAGGAAGAGACTGTAATAAAGCCAATTACTCTGCCTTCCACTATTAACGCTGACAGATATTAGTTAGGGAGGTAGCAAAAGTTGGAAAGACATCTTCTTTTGTTGAACTGCAGAATACAGAACATGCTGTGGTATGCCCTTCCTTATTCATTTCACTTTAGTTTGACATTTTGGAATATATGCTTTTTATGCTTTCTTGCAGAGAGTTAGATGATCACTACCACTCTGTTCGATAAAGATGAAGTTACAATCAGGGTATGCTTAGCTTAGCATAAAGACTGGTAACAGGTTTCCAGGAAAACAGAGGAGACACCAACAACATCAACACATTTATTGCACAGCCACGAAATGGCTATTGATCTTTTCATCTAACTCTCGACAAGAAAGCAATTTCCTATCATTAAAGAAACCAATTCTTTAATGATAAAGATCACGATACAATTGTTCTCCACAGATGAAACAATGCTCTGGTTCGACACTCACAGAAAATGGGCACGAGGTTGCCAGGTTTTTAAGGGGAAATACTCGCACTGAGGATGCCATTGTGAGAAAAAAAACATCATCTTGGACCTCAACGTTTTTAATTGCCAGACATTTTCTGTGTGTAGTTGACTCCAAACATTCTGAATAGCATGGTGTTACTCTGCTGTGACATTTAACAAGCTGTCTGCAGGCTTGCTACAGTAGTGACCAGAGAGATAGAGAGTCATTAGTGTTTCTCTCTGTATATCTCATCAGTGCTTTAGGTAGAATGTCATTAGCATCTCTCCCTGTCTGACAGGGAGTCAAAAGAGCATCTGCCTCTGTTCTGCTGGTATCACATCCTCTATTCCTTATCCCTTAAGGCCCTCAATAGCTTTGTGCCATTGGCTGACCTGACTGTCATCCATTTGGCCAATCACAAACATGAAGGTCCTCTGTTTTATATCAGTGGCGGAGCATGTGGGTCAAAGGGAGCCCTTTCTCAGTTGGAGGCTGTAACACTTGCGATATTTGCGGGGCACACAGATGTACAGATCTAAAGGCTTTTGATCACCTTAATGGCTACATCACCAGCAGCCTGGGAGCCTTTTGCTAAAAAAAATAGAGATGACTGTTCCTCTGTGGTAGCAGGAACACAGACGTCTGGACCTATACTTTATGTGCAATTATAAACATTTGGCACTAAGTTTGACAAATTTCTAAAAGTAATGCGATTTCAACTTTTGACTTTTCAAAAGATATGGGTCCGTCTTTATCAAGGCTCTCAGAGTGCTATTTTAGTCTTAAGTGCTGAGAATTCATGACATGTACTCCTACTTTCAAAATTAGGTATAAAAGCAAGTTATCAAATTTTTTTAAGTTAAGAATCACTCTTACTCTCCAGTTATTTAAGACAGCTCGAGAGGTCTCTCAAGTGGTTAAGAGTGGCCAGTAGGGGCTTGTGATGGCACTGAGGAGACAGAGACGTCAGCCAATCTTTCAGGAGAGGAAGAATGTTTTTGAAATGTTTCACGACGAGCAGTTAATCAAACGGTATCGTTCTGACAGAGCAGGCATAAAATATTTTAAAATCTAGACTTTACAGCCAGATCAGTTAACAACGGTTTAGAATTTGTAATTAGGACATGGTGGAAAACGTGTTTAGCTTTCATTTCCAATGTGTATATCATAATGTTTTCTCTTAAAAATATTCTTTATTGTCAAATGTGTTTAATGTGTCTCTTAGGAATTTCGCCATTCAATGTGAATTTATCGGAGAATATTCTTAAGTAAGGAAATCAATTCACTGATTGGTCCATGCCTATGTCGTCATCCAAAATCCCGTTTGTGGCACAGCAAAGTGTCGTGAATCATCTCTAAGATTGACACTGAAGAAATAGTCCTATACTTCACTTAAATTATGCCTGAAATGCTTGATAACTAACTTTTAAGCGCAACTTTGAGCAAAGAATTCTTTGACAATTCTTAGCAGTGTTCTTGTGAGTAATTCTCAGAGGCTTGATAAATATGGGCCCAGGTATACATTTAACACAAGACTTCGCTGAACTCTCATGGCTCGAGAGCTTAAAAAGCTTTCAAAATTGAGCCAGGACATGATTGTACCCGCTAGACAGAAAGCCAACCGAAAGACTGCAAGCAAGGAGGGATGTTTTGCCAGTGGCACCTTGATTTTCAATGTATTTTGTCTGACAGTAAGATATGTAATTAGGGGCTAAATCTTATCTATGGTTGACCTGCTAAGAGTGGCTAACACCATTTCCACTGGCTGCAAAGATAGTATACTGAAAATAAAGAAAGCAATGAATAATGTTCAGATTCCATTTTTGGGCACAGTATGTGTTTTGAAAATTGGCACATTTCTGTTTTTAAAAGCTGTTTCACAAGTTGATCATTCATTACAGTTTTTTCTTCTAGAATAAGCCTATGGGACAACAAAGGTGGCAGCTTTCATCTCCTTTGCAAATTGTCACCACCTATCAGGTCACCTCATTCAAATATCACAGTAGTCCATCAAACACCGCAATATACCTTTTAGTATATCATTTCCTTTCTTATAGTTATTCATCACTCCAAAAGTGATTGGAGCATGTGTGGGCATTATATACAGACATCTTCAACTACTTTGAAAACTTTTTTCAGTCTTCCTATCTCTTAATTTGAGACCACATTTAAGCATGATTCTGACAGTAACAGATGCTACATGTCCACCTAGAAATCAGCTATTCAAATACTGCAGTGAGCAATTCACACTGCTGGGGTTTAGCATATTCCACAGTGCCCTCCGTCTTTATAAACAAAGCACTTAATTTATACGTATGACACATACCAGTCCTGTCCTCACTACTCCAAGAGATACAAACACACCAAATTAAATGCTTTATTTTGGATAAATTATACCTGTATGTTAACACAATATACTGCACGCGATGCACGCTCAGCAGCACTGGAACACCAGAATCAAACTCAGAGAGGCACATTTGCTGCTCATCCAAGGTGAATAGCAGCACAAACACACTCGTATACATGCACAGCAGACACACTGATGCAGGAGGGAAGTCCAAACTGTGTCAGATGGAGTTAGGTAAGGGGTGGAATAGGTAAGTAAGTGAGGATGGGTGGATAATGCATGTGTGTGGTTGTATGCTTGTGTCTGCATCGCTGCTGTGATTGTCACTGATGGTCCCGTTATCCCACTAATACACTTGGCAGCTGCCTTATAGCAATGCTACTCTCACCTGTGACAGTGTACCCCCCAAACAGGCACAGAGTGACTCTTGTTTGTCAGCTGTGTGCTACACTGTAGGTGCACCTGCAGCTTGTGTGATCGACCTCTGCGCTCCACCCCGCACTCCGGCTAATTGAAACAGATGGAGGAGTTAAGGAGAGCTGAGGAAGAGCCCCGAGGGCAGTGGTGATGAATGGAGAAAAGAGGCACAGAGCATGTCGAGGCCATCAGCAAAGGACGCAAAGAGGACCAACTCACTTTTCCAGTGCACGTAAACAAACACTATTTATCAACTGAGGCTTGTTAATGAGCAATCCTGAAGTCATGACACATATAACACTGATGAATCTTTGATGGAGAGAAAATCTCATCTACTGATCTTTTTAATTTGTCCCAAAGTTATTAAAGGTTATAAAAAATACAGCTTGGGACTTTGACTGCTGCTTTTAGAAGTATATTAAATAAACTAAAGCTTGTGTTAGCAAAGCTCATAGGGAAGCACTTCTTCCTCCCTTAAATCTTTCTTATCCATTGTACTTCCTCCTGATTCTGACAACTTAAACAAAATAAACTTCGGTTCTCATTTGGTTCCTCAAACTGTTTGTTTTTGGTGTCTTTGATTTAATAGTGACTCTTGGATATTGCATTTTTTTTAGGGTAATGTATGTTTTCATCTAGTTTTATTACCGAGTGCTATTGCATTATTCCGCTGCTTCCTTTATTGATGTTACTTGAACACTGCAAACTTGTGGAAAAATATACATATCTAGCTCTCTTGACATTGTTTGTATTGCCACTTTCATTCCTTGATGTGCTGGTCTTAGTGATGTTTCAGGAATTGGAGCTTATTGTTTCAAACTTCTGGATACGATTATAGTAGTTGTCTAAGATGTACATGTAAATTTAAATTTCAAGTTAAGTTTATTTTTATACCTGAATATCAGATACAATGTCTTAATGGGCTTTCAGGCCTAAAACAGCAACAGTTTTTGACACTTTTCAAGCTCTCTATGAAAAACAAAAATCCTCGGACACAAGGAAAAAATAGAAGAGAGGAAGGGGAGAGGAGAGGAAATTCAAAAAGAGATTTTGTCACCTCAGTGTCTGGGAGTGCAATAGGAGCTGTAGTTGGGAAAATTGAAATGATGGAAAACAGAAACAGAGCTGTTCATTCAATGAACATTTAGGGGAAATTCAAAATACAACAACGATAGGATTATTAAAGGTCAAATGTGATCATTTTAAATCCAATAATTACATCCAAATAAATGCAATGTATCTACTGTATAATGCACTTAAGACCATTGCTGAAAATCATTATTAAAGGTATGAAAAAGCAATTATTGATAACGATAATACTCATTCATTCATCTTTTGCTCTGTCCTACCTGAAGAGATGGACCCCAGGCAGCAGGAGGAGAAAACACTGCTGAGTTCCACCAACAAATTTACTGATGTACATAAGAACAAGTAATTACAGAATGATTATTTCATGAAATAGCAGGAAAGTCCAAAATGTAGAAAGAACTTGATTCCCTTGAAGCTCTCTAGGCAGACACCTGGGGAAAATGTGACTGCTGCTCTCAGGCTGTCGACCACCTACTCTGTCTGTTCCTCTGTGTGTGTGTGTGTGTGTGTGTGTGTGTGTGTGTGTGTGTGTGTGTGTGTGTGTGTGTGTGTGTGTGTGCGTGTGTGTGTGCGTGTGTGTGTGTGTGTGTGTGTGTGTGTGTGTGTGTGTGTGTGTGTGTAAGGAGGCTATGGTGGCCTCTCTTTGTTGTCCATGGTAAGAGGATCCTGGCTAGTGAAACAATACCTGGCCATTCAAACGGAGATGAACAGACTGAACTGAGTCACGCTGAGCCGATATTAGCCAGGCTAGGACAGACCAGACGGAGGAGGTGGGGGGGACTGAATACCTCCTCCAGTCATTAGCTATCAATGTGGGTTTGTGTAAGTGTGTGTGCATGTTTCATCATGAGGCAGGTTCAAAGGTTCTCTTGGGGGAGTTAAAGGGGATGATATGGCTGAGGGGGTCTGATGGAGATGAAAGCGGGAATAGGAAATGGGGCAGATAGAGTGAAACGGATCACTTTTTACCTATGAGTAAACTCTCCCTCTCTGCAGAGGTAATCCACACGTGCATTAATAATGGAGGAATGCTTGGTATGTGTGTGTGTGTGTGTGTGTGTGTGTGTGTGTGTGTGTGCCTGTGTATGACTGAGAGAACTCCAGCCATTGTGTATCTGTACTGTGCAGTAAATATCTCCACCCTGTATTTTTTCCTGCATTGAAAGTCAGCAAAATTCTGGTTGGAAATTTACCAGATCTGAATTAGGGGGATAAGGATTTACTTCTTACAATTACCACTCTCAAGCTGTGGCGTTATATCTTTATATGCACAGTTTCTCTCTCACACACAAACACAAACACACACACACACACACACACACACACACACACACACACACACACACACACACACACACACACACACACACACGCTTGCTCAATCCTTATATTCCTCTCAATCTCCCACCTGAGAAGGCCAGCGCACGTCACTCATGTCAATGAGATTTCTGGTTATTTAACAGTCTGCAAGTCAAACCTCTTCAGCCTCACATTGATCTCATCTCCAATGGAGCCAAAAAAGACAATTTAAATATTCATGGTGAAACGGAACAATGCTGACTAAATGTAATGAGGGTCACCTTCAAAAAAGGCTGCAGCTGGTTTCAGCTGATCAAAAGCAAGGCAAAAGCAAAACAGTTTACAGGATGTCAATACAAAGCCAGCTTAAAATTGAATGTTATAACATTTCTGCAGCTGTATTATTTGCTCCCTCACCAGTGAAATATTCAATTAATGTGGCACTAATTCAAGCACTGATGTAATGACCAGTTATCCTTAATTATAAATAATACATCATTTAATTTTTATTTCTTTCTTTATTTCCCCTCTTTTGTCTTCAAACCAATGCACCTCTTACCTCACCACTCTCAATGGACCATTCATGTTTTTCTTGTACGTGTGTTTTTATGCTGCCAAAACTTTATCCCCATGTGCAACTGTTTTCCTTTTATTAACAAAGTTATTTTGACAGGTTTGTTTTGTTGACAGCAAGAACGTGATGTACGTATCCATCTGTTTTACCAGGGACCACACAGCGAAGTTAATGCTGCATTTTTATCAAGGAAAACATGGCATTAAGATGTGTGTGTATATCTGTGTGTGGTGTGTGTGTGTGTGTGTGTGTGTGTGTGTGTGTGTGTGTGTGTGTGTGTGTGTGTGTGTGTGTGTGTGTGTGTGTGTGTGTGTGTGTGTGTGTATGTGTGTATTAGGCTACAGTAGAGTCTGGTGATGACAGCTATTGATCATTCTTGTTTGAAATAGTTGAACATCAGCATATTTAAACAGACAGGGTTTTGTACATAAATGAAAGACAATTTATTTCAAGCAGTGAAAAGTACTAAAAGGGCATCTTCAGACTCGCTGTGAAAAAGGGTTATGAGTTGTTGAGTGAACATTTATGGCAATGTAGTGACAAAGTTAGATTTTGCCAGGATTATGAGCGTGGCAGAAAGAAAGTGAGCACTTTAACCCCAACTGTTCTTGCTTAGCTTCTTAGTGAAGTGCTGATGAAGAGGTATAAGTCTGAGTGTCTAAAATCAATTTCAATTGGACAAAGTTTACAGAAGGAAAAAAAACTTCATTTGTGGTGCCACTACACTGTGAATTCCTTGTACTCATCTGCAACGATGAACAAAAAGATGAGTTCTGCCTGTGAATGTGATGACAGGTAAAGTCAAAACGTAAACTATGACATTTGAGAGTTTGGGAGTTTTACTCTCTGCTCTGATTCACTTCACAAAATATGAAATAGCCGGCGCTTTAAAGATCAGATGAGACAAATGAGAAACAGCTTCAGCGCTGAGAGACGGACAGCGAAGAAAGACAGGGAATAGCTTTTATCGAGCGTGACACAGAGAAATGGGATCTGGGTTTGTGGGCATTGGAGTGGTAATTGATTCAAGGATCTAGCTCTGCTCTGAGGCTAACCCCAGGAACATTGTTGTACAGGAGCTGATATGCAGTGTGATAGCTTAAATACCCATTTGACGGAGAGCGATATTGAGTTCTCTGAAAAGTCACTCCTCAAACTGATATGGCTAATAGCTTGCCATGCTAATTCAGACTCAAAACTGTAATTAGACACTTTGTATTGCTATACTTGTTAATTTATTTACAGCCCTTCCCTGCTTCCTCAACAAATGAATTCTGGGTGATTAAAGCAATCTGGCACGGGAAACAGTAACAAGGATGATGAGCGGTACTGTACTCCGTTGAAGTCAGAGACACTGAGCCTCATTATGAAGTTAAGAAATACTTATAAAGAAAAGGGACCACTTTATTTTAACCACCCACGTTAGCATTTATAAGCAGTGTATAAGCAATTAATAGATATTTACAAAGTGTTACCGATATGGGTTTATGCATTTGTCAACCACTATAACTCATGTGAAGCTTAACTGGTGTATGAACAGATAAATAAATGATTGGCGACATACTGTTAAATTATATATATATATTTTTTAAATGACATCTAAGCAAAATTCCTCTTCTAAAGAAGGCCATGAAATGCAGCTGACAGCACAGGTGAAATCTAGTTAAGTAGACCTTTAAAGTAAAAAGAAGTTGTCACTATTTTCAAGGTCAGCCATGGACCTCAACATGCTGTCATTAGTTTTGACCACATTAAAAGTTTTAATGACCGATGAAACCTTAATAAAGGAAATTATAATTACAAATTATCATAAGAAATACAGTGTCTCTGCCTCCTGCGACTCACACAAAATGAATGATGTTTAAAGTTTCTTACCTTTCCTTTTTTTGTTGTTGCATATTATCTCCTCTTACCTTTATCAGATCCGCCCTCTACCGAAGACCAGTTGCAGAGGAAGCCACGTCTACAAACAGCTGATCAAGATAAACTCTCAAATGGGAAAATAATCATTAAGTCAGCTCATACGTTTTGCATTTGTGGCTCCAAAGTCATTAGAACTGATCTGGTCACATACTGCAACTGAGCCAAACACTGAAGCTGCTAATGAAGGGCCTAACAATGTTGTGTACATCTTCTACTGTGAAATATACTCTGTTTGCATTTTATCAGTGTTTGGCATCAGTTTGTCTTGCGTGACAAATGACACATCTTAGAAGTGAAAACATTTAAATAAGGTTGTAGCATGACAACAGGTTCAGATTCAGGTTCAGGTTACTTTATTGTTACCCGTAGGTAACTACACTAAAATCCACAGTGCTTGTTACTCTTTCTAATCAATCACAAGAAGCTAAAGGAGTACAGTGTAGCTTAGTGGGTTGACTGTGTCTGTTCCAATTACAAATAATGACAATGCAAAATTCTAATTGTAAAATGAAAGAAATTACCATTTACTTTCCACAGCAGCATTCGCATGAATATGGAAATACAGACGTGAGGAACTGGTATTTGTGATTATACACTCGTGGCGGATGATAATAAATTCAGACAGACTTGTTTACAATCAAAGCCATCCCCGAGGACAAGCTGAGCTAAAGCACATCTCAAGGTGAGCTGAACAGTAGATGAAGGAGCTGGGATGATAAATCTCAACATCCGTACACATTTTTGGCATTTATCTCATATAACGCTCATCTGAATATTTTCAGCTTAGCTCTGAGCATACATCAGTTAGCTCATAGTCCAACTAATGCAGCAGAAACTCCATTTTGAATATATGTCATCTTACTCTGTGCAGGCCCCGTTCCTCTCGAGTCATCTCTGTGTGTCAGGCCTGTCTGTCTGCATGACGAGAGCAGAGGTGAGGCAGGAGTCAGCCTGAGAAAGAATACATCACTTGTGGAGCTTTGTGTGGCAGCAGATGACAGCCGGAGGGTAGTTAGAGCATGAGGGCCACTCAGACCGCTTTTCTTTATAATATTACCAGGCAGTTGTGGAGGAAATGGTTGCAAGGGCAGTTTGTTCTATACCACCAGTAGTCTATCATAAGCAAGCAGGGACCACACAGGGACACATCAACTGGACGATTGGGGTGGTGTGGATGGTGCTGTATATATGTATCAATGTGTGTGATAGGGCAAAGACAAAACTAGAGTAACTCTCGTTTTAACGGTAACGTCTCTTCAGTATTTTGTGCACACTGCACAGGTGACGTGCAGTTGAAGAGAACATTTGCTCTATGTTTAGTGCAATGCAATGAGAGCGTCAGTGTGTGCATATTACCCAAGCAGGTCCTCAAACATTTATGAGTTCTTCAGCTCGTGTTGCTCCACAGAGGCCTGTTAGATTTCATTGCATAATTCTGTGCTCTGTTCCAGCCTCTATTGTGCCAATGCAACTCTGTTTATTTGCCAGGATGTTTTCTATCACTGCTCCCTCAGCTCACAAGCCAAAATAACAATGTCTTTTCATCATCGAAAGAACTGGTTGATCCCTGTTCATGCAGCAGATTGTTACAAAATGTGTTCACACAACAACCTTACGCAAATACCTCAGGCTGTCTTCAAAGTATCTTGAACGTAATCTTGCTATTAAACTTACTGGTAAACTGTGTTTACAGGCGTTTCTAATATCATATACTGACAATATGTATAACAACTGTTATTCATCACGATGAAGTTTGCCTGTGAAGTCTATAATGAAAACCGCAGGATATGAAACACTTTGGGTGTTAGTTACAATTTGCCCTTATTCATCACTATATCTTCTCTCAGGAGTGACTTCAAAGATGCTGTGGCATATGCTGCTCAAAATGCATTTTCATGACGCCAAGATAATAGCAGGCACGCTCATTTAGAAATATTCTGCTATCAGGGCAGAGCTAAATCAAAGTATTAAGAGCTGTCCATGGTTCTGAATTATCCACCAATTTATCCTCCTGCCTCCTTTTCTCAGTCCTCTACCTCTCTTTTTCTATCTATCTATCTATCTATCTATCTATCTATCTATCTATCTATCTATCTATCTATCTATCTATCTATCTATCTATCGTACATGTATGGGCTGCAGATTTCAACCCTTAATTGCCACATTACTGCTCAATGTATTGTATAGCATAACCCAGGAGATCAGATTGTCTGTGGAACTAATGGTAACAATCTAAAAAAAAAGGACTAAAATTAGGTTATTTTTCCCTTTATAGACACTGTTTAAACTGGTACATCCACAGAAATGAGCAGAACTGTGATGCAATGGCGCCCACTAGTGCTCACACAGTTTACCTGCACCTTATGGAGCTGATTTACACAGACTATGGTCCACAAACACTGCCGCATTATCCTTCACAGTTTAACTCACAGGTGCAGGCTTTTAAAATTGTGTGAAATGACAAACAGCAAGAAGAAGGACGACAACAAGAAAAGAGACCTAGTGGTGCTTGTTTACTGTTGGATCAACATACCAGTTATTACCTGATGTGCCTCTTGTGAAGCAGGGTGTGCAGAAAATTGTGAGCGTGACATCTTATTTTTAAGAAGAGGAGAAGGAGGTGAGGACAAGGAGATAAGAGGTGGGACGAGAGACTCCCCAGGAGGTGTGAGGCTGGTTTGACTCTCTTTCTGTACTGAGGGATGAGTGTGGATGGTGGGATTCCACTTCTTCATCAGCTCTTTTGAGTTGTCTTGTACCACAACTCCATCTGCCTGAAGCAATCGCATTATATGCACATGCACGCACTAAGTGCACACAGATGAACACACAAAGACACAAACGCACACCCTTCCCATAGGCTGTGAAAGCAGATGTGCAAAGCAAAAATTTGAACACTCTCTCTCCCTCTCTATTGAGGGACAATAAATAAGATGAGTTTTTTCTGCCAGGACAACCCATCTTGAGATGCGCACATTCAATCCCAAATAAATTCAGCGACACCTCCTAAGCAACAGTCCACAGAGAACATGGCAACTGAAGTTTAGCAGACGTATGGACACAGAGGCACACAAATTCATACACGCCATCCCCATACACACACACACACAGGCAGAGGTGAGGACCTTTATGTAGCCTCAGCTGCTTCAAGCTACTTGTTCTGCGCTGTGTTTGTCACTGACAACAGTTTTCATTTACTCACAGTAAAAGGTCAGAACAGTCATCTTTTTGTAAATCACAGTGCAGGCAGGGCATTTATCCACAGTGGCTCTCCTCATTCCTTTCCATGAGACATGCTTGTCCATTAGATGGGCTGTCTGGCAAACACCCTCACAAGTCATTAGTGGTGGCAAAACCTAAATGGTCATTATCATAAATGATTTGCTCCTAATGATGCTGCTTCTAGGTACCGAGCTAGTGGACTAATGATGGATTAATCTGTTAACCTGAACTGAGCATGAATCCTTCAGATCAAATGTGGTCTTAAAGCTATAGTGCGTAGTTTCCGTCTCCTCCATGAGGAATTCTAAGTAATGACAACAACACTGTCGTTGCATCCACATGATGCAAGCCTTCCGTGATCGTGCACCACCCCCACCCCTCCTCCACGCAGTTTCTTGTAATCAAGGACACGGAGCATTAAAAAAACATGATGGGCTCTTCTGAAGAGGTAATTATCTTCACTCGAGCTTCTGCGTGCGAAAGTCACCGGACGACACCATTTTCTAAACATAGCCATTCTGAGAAATACAGAGAGAGTTTTGTGGAGCTGACAGTCTTAATTAGCTTTGTATCAACTCATTTAGCAATGGCTTAAATGTAACGGACGTCCATTATTATAAAAAAGGTTACACCCTAAAGCTTTCAATTTTAAACCACAGCTGCCATGGAAAAGGAGTAATGTCAGTGCCCCCCCTCCAGGCTTGAATCACTATGTTCCCTGCAGAGATGTTTCCAGAGCTCAGGGTTTCAGACAACTAGATAAAGAGAGCTCCTGCAGTGAGTTAGTTCTTCAAAAGTGATCATGTTCTGTTTAGGCTTTCCTGCACATAACAGCTTCATTTTTACTTATCTTTTATGTATGTAAATATATATATATATATATATATTGGATTACAAGAGTGTATTTGTGTGTGTGCTCTCTTTGGTTCAGTAGGTCAAGTATTTCAGTAAAAGATGTTACTTTAAGCAGTAAGCCTGCTTCTTCCCTTTCCTCCAAAGTCACGCTATTTGGCTATACGCACACAATGACTCGATACATTACACACATGACATGACATGTACAGAACTAATGCAGATTCCAATCATCCATGGATGGCTGGGTGAGTTTGATATTTCCACAGCATGAAAAAAAAATACAAGTAAGAGAAGCCAAACAGCAGAGAATGAGAAAACAGCTGGTACAATTGCAGCACTAGTTGTGGAGCATCTGTCACATATCTTTTATCTCAATTCTTTCTCTCACTCTCTGCTGCTGCTGAATGTAGGTCAGTCCTGTAGAGAGATGTGAAAGTGAATAGTAAATCAAAACTATCTATCAGCCGATGCCACAGCAACCAATGCCTGAGGCTATAGATGCTGCATAGCACGCAAGCTAACTGATAGCCACACGCGCACACACACACACACACACACACACACACACACACACACACACACACACACACACACACACACACACACACACACACACGTGTAATAGTGATTTCTATGTACAGTATTCTCATCACTCATTCATCCTATTTCATCTCTCTCTCCAAGCTTATTTGAATGCAGGTAGTGCCCTCTTTTTCTTTTCCTGTCCACCTTACTGAAGCATGGCTCTGAGAATAAATAAATAAATAAACAGGCCCAGTACTGGGCTATAGTCTGTACAGTTGTGACGTCCATTTCTCCTCATACTGGTGGCTCCTGCAGCACTGCACCAGTGATTTCTTTCCACTCTTGTTTGCTTGATTGACCATGTGTCAGGGCGAATCAGTGGCAGAAACCAAGGTTGTCACAGAGGACAAAAACTTAGCGGCAGGCCCTCTGACTAACAACTTCAGTCGAGAGGCAGACAAAACCTCAGATGTGCTGAGGACATTGCTTGTCACAAGACAAGCTCGTCTTTACATCATATTGACACAAACATAGGCCTATGTGTTAGAAGCTTTTGCTATCAAAGCCAGATGAGCAGCTGTAACCAGTAAAATGCTTAACATTGTTAATACCTACGTTATGGAGAAGGGAAAACAGAGTCCAAATAGGCATAAATAAAGCACAATTTTTCTAATTTTAAAGAACAAATTAGTTTAACTGCATAATGTAGTCTGGACCAAAATAATAAAAGACTACATTTCCTAGCCGTGCGTGACGTCAACTGTACTCGACACTTTTCGCAACTGAACACGTGACGTTTTGTTTTGGTTCGTCTCTCCTCTCTACGGACCTGACAGACGGCTATCTTCACATGCAGGACGACGCAGAATGGACAACATCGGCTTCTTCGTTTTGAACACTTTTCTTTTTTGCACCTGCTCGGCTTCACCGCCGAATTTCGTCCTCCTCTTCGCAGATGATTTAGGTTTCGGGGACTTAAGTTGTTATGGACACCCCAGCTCACTCACTCCCAACCTGGACCGCCTGGCAGCGGGAGGACTCCGGTTTACAGATTTCTACTGCACCAGCCCCGTCTGCTCCCCGTCCAGGTATAGTAGGCCTACCGTTACAATCCGTTGTAATTCATGCAGTACCCACGCTGACTGATTTAGTTTAGTGTGTGTGTGTGTGTGTGTGTGTGTGTGTGTGTGTGTGTGTGTGTGTGTGTGTGTGCGCGCGTGCGTGCGTGCGTGCGTGCGTGCGTATCTTGTTTAACTATATTCGTGGGGTCAAAAAACCGGGAATACAGTATACTTGTGGGGTGCGGACAGCTTTGTGGGGCCAAAATGCTGGACCCCACACCTTTTAAAGGGCTGTTTGAGGGTTAAGACTTAGTTTTAGGATTAGGGTTAGAATTAGGTTATGGTTAGGGTGAGGGTAAGGGTTACAGTTAGGCATTTAGTTGTGATAGTTAAGGTTAGGGTAAGGGGCTACGGAATGCATTATGTCAATGACGGGTCCCCCCTTAGATAGTGAAACACACTGTGTGTGTGTGTGTGTGTGTGTGTGTGTGTGTGTGTGTGTGTGTGTGTGTGTGTGTGAGAGAGAGAGAGAGAGAGAGAGAGAGAGAGAGAGAGAGAGTTTATCACTAGTGGACTAACAAACCATGTTTTAATCTACACACGTTTTTGTAATTTTAAGGTCCCGTTATGGCCCGTGATTGTATGCCACCCTCTCTCACTTTAAATGTAAATGTTGAAAAAAAAGTGGTTAAAACCCATAACCATTTGTATAAGAGCAGACTGTGGAGTGCTGGGATTACTTTATGTTTTGCATCCTTTTTTTACACATAGGCCATTTTTATTATTCATCTCATTATCATTAACACTTCAATAGTTGATTGAAGGATGAAAATATGTCAGCAAAAGTGTGATCGTCATGAAAAATATCCAATAGGAGATGAAGATAAAGTCTTTAATATAAACTCACTGCTGATTAGCATTATTCAACTTTATGCAGTACAACGAAGGAGGAACTGAAAACAGATCATGTTGTTTAGGGAGGAATTAAGTAACATAACTAGTAAGAAGTTGTTCTAGCACATAACACAACTGGTTCACAGGGAATAATATCTCCATGTTGAAAGATATTTGTAAATGAGTAATTTGTGAATTAATACATGGTATGCATGGATTCTTTTAGCCATGTCTTACAAACTTTCCAGTTTTTCCTAAAAGCCTTGCTTTGATTTGGTGGCTTTCCAGGGCATCATTGTTGACGGGGCGCTATCAGACCCGCTCAGGTATCTACCCGGGAGTGTTGTACCCAGGCTCTAGAGGTGGTCTTCCTCTGAATGAGACCACAATTGCGGAAGTGTTGAAACCTATGGGCTATGCTACTGCTGCCATAGGGAAGTGGCACTTAGGAGTTGGGGCCAATGGGATGTTTCTTCCAACCAGGCAGGGGTTTGACCAGTACCTGGGGATCCCCTACTCCCATGACATGGTCAGTGCAATTGAATTTAGCTCCAAACCTAAATGATTAAAAGTTTTGAAAAGTAATCTGTTACGGTATTTGTTAAAAAGTAATTTATTTTCTGCAATATCTACTTTATTATTTGTTCCTTTGTTTCCCTGTTCTTCCCAGGGCCCATGTTGGAACCTGACTTGTTTCCCTCCAGATGTTAAGTGTTTTGGATTGTGTGATGTTGGCACTGTTACTGTCCCACTAATGCACAATGAGGTCATCAAGCAGCAGCCAGTCAACTTCCTCGATCTGGAAAGGGCTTACAGTGATTTTGCAACCAATTTCATTACCACATCAGCCAAGAAAAAACAACCTTTCTTCCTCTACTACCCTTCCCATGTAAGCAATAAAAACAGTCTGTGATCGTACCCCTCGATTTGAGTGGGAAAAAACACCACTTACAATCATTGCAGAATCAGAGCTCTCTCCTGGTCAGCTAAACTCTTGAATGCGTAGTGTAAGTCCATGTCCACACCTACGCCCACGCTAGTTTTTCAAAGCAAGAAAGTCTACAATGTTTTTAACCCCATGTAGATAGATTATGCTAACTCTGTGCAGCGAGACAGTTAACACCTTTTTCTACTTCTTCCTACAGCACACCCACTACCCCCAGTATGCAGGTCAAGGGGCAGCCGGGCGCACTTTAAGGGGCCCATTTGGAGATGCTCTGTTTGAGTTTGACACCACAATAGGAAACCTACTAACAACCCTTGAGAAGACAGGAGTGACCAACAACACACTGGTCTTCTTCACTTCTGACAATGGGTTGGTTTTTGCCCCTTGTTTGTTTTTATATGAATATGTGGCCTGTTTTGTACTTATAGTTACTTTCATACTTTCTTATGCGGGCATTTTAATCACCCTCCACAATAGCTGTGCTACAGCAGTGTGTTTATCTCTGTTCAAAGGCTGCATGATATCTTGGCCCTCTTTTATTTTTGATTTGTCTTCTTATGATATTGCATTTATTGTCTTTTATCTAATGGTGTGTTATTCCTGTCTCTGTGTGTAGGCCTGAACTGATGCGTTTGTCCCGTGGAGGTAACGCTGGCCCTCTGAAATGTGGAAAAGGCACCACGTATGAGGGGGGCATGAGAGAGCCAGCCATTGCCTTTTGGCCAGGGACCATCAGGCCAGGTCTGGATTCCTTAGTCATCTGCACCAAAAGTTTAGACTGAGTGATGCTTCCAAAGAATTTTTTTTTCTGTTGCACCAAACCAGCACTTTGGTCAACTTTTGTGCTTTATGAATACATTTTGATTGGATTTTTTGGAGTTTTCTACACAGACCACTTGGAGTATATTTCCATTTCAAAGACCATACTGGTGGTTTTGCTTATTTAAATCTAAGCTTTACTGGTGACCATTTTCAGAAGCATACCATGCATTTTCACAGTGATTTCATACATTCCAGACATCAACTGGTCTATGATTCCAGTATGAAAATAAATAGCATAATAAAATGATGAAACGCATTTACACATGACCTTTTAATGATGGCTGCTTGTTCTTTTTCTGTATGCATCTCTTTAGGTGTGACCCATGAGATGGCCAGCACTCTAGATATCCTCCCCACCATCGCAAGTCTGGCAGGAGCCAAACTACCCCAGGTGATGCTGGATGGGGTCGATATGACAGAAATCCTTGTCAACCAAGGAAAGGTAGTCGTGTAATACCTTACACTGTAGAGATTGAAATATGTGAAAACCAAGCTGATGTATTGTATTCATTTTTTAAAATTTTTTTTAAATTTTTTTTTAACTTTTTTTGCAGAGTAAAAGGGAGACAATGGTGTTCTATCCCACAGATCCCGCTGAGAACTATGGCCTGTTTGCTCTCAGGCTAGGGAAGTACAAGGCCCACTTCTATACGCGAGGTACAGCAGACTTCATATACATCATTAGTTGAAACGTCAAGAAGCATTATCACACAGTCAGAACTTATGTGTTTTTAACTCCTGCTTGTCCATGTTTGTGCATCAGGTGCTACCCACAGCGGTACTACCCCGGACCAAGACTGCCCAGTATTTGCAGTCCTCAAGGCCCACGACCCCCCTCTTATTTTCGACCTGGAGGCTGACCCCTCGGAGCACTACCCTCTCCCCCTGACGGGAAAACCCGACCTCCAAGCCCTGCTTGAGAGGATCAAGAAAGTCAAGGAGCAGTTTGAAGCCTCCATGGTGTTTGGAGAGAGCCAGATATTAAAAGGAACAGACCCCGACCTGGAGCCTTGCTGCAATCCTCAGTGTAGCCCCAAGCCCGGCTGCTGCAAGTGTTGATGGGACAAACTCCCACTTCCACTGATGACAATGTGGGAAAGCCTGGAGCTACTGCACTGATTTTTGCCTCAAGATTGCTTTGTGCAAGCACAAGATGTGATGCTGATTTTGTAATTCCCTGATAATGCATTGCCACTTGCTTGTGTTACTGAAAAGTAACATTGTAAACACTCCTCAATGAGGAGATGATTTTCTTAATATTGATATTGACTACTTTTAGAACTAATGTATCACAATGTACTGTGTTTTTCCTGACTATTTGAATACGTTTTAGTCATTGATTTATGATTTCATTTTCCACTCAACATTCTTCATAATCATAACATTTTGAATAAATGGACTTTATGTGAAAACGCTTTGCAACATATTTCAATCACACAAACAATCAAGAGTAGATCTCAACAATAAAGACAACAATAAAGGTTTCGGACATCAAGCATATATTTTATTCATAAGACCAAACCCATGACAAGTCAGAGTGATTTTTTTGTCAATTTTTTTCCCTTTATTTTTCCCTGGAATTTTAATTCATTTTACAAGTCCTTTGTTTTTAAAGATACAAGATAGGATATGTTTGTTCTGTCACATACTGTTTTGCTCTAGGTATACAGTGAAGAATCTTGTTGATGTAATAAAGTCAAAAGTTTGGTTTAACTGTTAATGGTATGTCTTAGCGGATATATAGGACTAGATCATCCTCAGAGGTTGTTTTTGTATAGCTTTGTGAAAAGAAGGGTTTTAGGCTGTGACAAGATAGAAAAACATAATCTAAAGCAAATAGATACAGATCAGAGATGGGTCACACTTTTGGAGCTCAAAGGCGATAACTATAATCGGCAAGACGCAATAATAGTTTTCCAGTGGCAGCGGACTCAGTCACTATTCAGCTCTAACAGCAGATTGGTCACTAGTCTGGTGGGTGTATGTGTCACACACTAACGATGTCACATCTCACAAATGTGCTCTAAAGGTGCTGCTGAAGCCTGTCTGTCCAGAGGTATGGAGTTGGCAGGAACTCAAATACCACCTGTGTGACAGATACTGAGTTAACATCTTGTGAAGAAACACAAGACACTGAAATAAAATTATTGCAGATCACAGAAATGTATGTGTTTTTCTTTTTTTTCAGGGGTTTTTGTCTGGTTGTGATCTCTTTTTTCTTTTTAATTAATGTACATATTAATTTTATAACATACTCAACATAAAGGACAGCACTATCTTAGATTCGCTATTGTATATACATGATCTAACTGACAGCGATACGTATGTAGATAACACTCTGCCTCCCTCCTACCATCAACAGTGAACAGGGGCGTTTGTTCTCGTGAACTGTGACTGAAAGCAGCGGAACAAGATGCTAAACAGTGTCTGAAAGAACAATGTGGATGGTCAGGGGTGGTAAAACCTGAAACTTCAGATGACTGTACTGAGTGCATCATTTATGAAATCTGCCCCCTCCCCAATATAAGGTGCTAGACTGTAAGCTATGGTATGCTACAACAACCCCAGAGTACGTTGTTGTGTAACGTAAGAATGATGCTTCAACCTTTGAACCAGATTAGGAGCAATAAATAAACATAGGAACACGTGGCCATCCCTTTTATCCATCATACTTAAAAAACAAGATCAAAGTCTAACCATTTACATAACTATAAAACCTTCCTTTTAATGTTTATTAAAGGTTTGATTACATTGTGATACCAGGACCAAGTTTTAGCAGGACGCTTTCACTGTACAGTAGGCACACTGCAATACAGCATTACTGACACGCGGCTACCAGTCAGTCTAATCATTCCTTTTCCCTCATTGAAACTGCCAAGTCAAAAGAAAACGGAGACTAGGATGTCCCTGACAACCAGAGTTATACAGTCGGAGGTATGAGAATATGGCTTTTCAGAGGGCTTTTGCTTTCTTTGACCTGGAAGTCACATCAAGCATTGCCAATCATACAGTGATCAATGATTTGCAATTTTAACAGTTGAATGATTTCATATGAAAGCTCCTCATGGCGAAGGTCAGCAAGCAGTGCAACTTTGAGGACTGGACAAGAATAAAATGGTTCTGTCATTCATCCAAATGTGCTGACTCTTCCTGCACCTAATCCAAGCTCAATTAAATATCTGTGGGGCTAATAACATTCAAAGTTCATCACAAGTCATTACTCTAAAATCTCTTACACCTGCAGTTCCTCCTGTCAGAGTGAGTCATTAATACCCACAATAAAACAAAACCCCCTCCATCATTCTCAGCTGTGAGTGTTTCTTAATTAGTCTGGATGAGGCGCCTGCATGTCTACGTTCTATACATATATTTACAACACACACTACGTCTTGTACGCGACACAGGGGTAAGCTTGGACCAAGGACAGTTCACTGCACTCTCTCTACTTTGCTCCAATGTCACTATCAGTAGAAATCAAATTAGCAGTTATAATATTTTGAACAAATACATATTTACAGTTAATTAAACGCCGACCTCTTGGTTCTACACCATTTCTGTACTGATTGTTGAGCTGCTTGCCATTCACTTGGATATGTGTATTTCTTGGTGTGTCTGTGTGCAGTAACCCTACTAGCCATGCATTGAAAAGTGAAACAGCAGTAGTAGGTATATTGTTTTCATTTCAAAAGAGGAACCCTTAAATAAACAGGTGCTCAGCATCTTAGTTTTATATCATAGAAAAGGTTAAAAGAAACAGGCAATCAATCCATCGAGATGATGGAAATAAACAGAGAGAGGGATGAATGAAATCATTCAAATGCCTAGCATACTGTAGAAATGAAGATCCCAGTTTTAGAGGGACACAAAGGAGTATTTTACAATGGAGAGAAGACCCCACTGACAGCGCCTTCTGGTGGCAAACCTGATGAACATACACAAGCTGCTGAGAAAGAAGGTAGTCGTCATGGCAACACTTCTTACTCCAGGTAGATGTCCTCGGTGGGGCAGGCGTACTCCAGATGTTCCTGGTAGTACTCCTGGAAGGCTCGTCTGTGGAAAATACAGACAGAAGAGAGCATGACTAAAGATCAACCTGCAAGCTATTAAAGGCAGCCTTCCATAGTAATCCTTCTTGTATTAACATATTTTATTTTATAGTGATGCTCTGACTATTTACTAAGAGATGTCTGGTGCAAACATGAAAAATGCTTAATTAAAAAGATTCCAGTGCAAATACAGAATCACTCTTGTTGATTCAAAGGAGGGTAATTGTTTTTGTCCTTGTTGTTCCACAGACAGAGCCGGATGAGAAGCTGATAGATGAAACAGTTTTGCCCACCCCATGTTCTGCTGCCTGCTGTCGCTCCATCCAGAGACAGTGAACTATCTTTAATTATTCAAACCCCATATGTCTGAATCCGACATAACTAAGCTTCCACACATGCACACACATTAAATACTGCAGTGCACAATAAACCTGGATAACTGCTCACTTATCCGGCTACAGATGAGAGTGATTGGAAATAAAGACACACTTTAATCCAGGAATATGAGATCAGACTATAAAGGCAAATCATCAAAGAGCACTTCAAATATGATGTACAGCTAAATAGTTAATGTTTCCAATCTCTTTTAAGGGCTCTAAGCATTTTCAGCATCTTGACAAATAAAGTGCATTTACATATGTATATATATATATATATATATATATATATATATATATATATATAGAAGTAAAGTCATTATTGTGCCTTGGTATACCTTTGATGTAGAGTTATTGATATAATAATGTGATTTGGACTCACCCAACACACTCTGCTACAGGCCGCATGGACTCCTGGGATACAAACACGTGGCAAGCAAATCTGTTCAACATGGGGTGCTTAGTGATAAAGCCAAAGTAGCTGCAGAGAGAAGAAAACAATATGATGAAGTCAGTCAGATGTTACACTGCACACTGGTGACAAGAGGGCAGAAAACCAACGTGTTTGTTTACCAGTTGTTCCTCGGATGGCATCCACAGAACGAGATGTTCTTCATTTGGAAGAAGTGACTACATCTGTCATACTGAAGATGGAGCGAGGTGCAGAGACAGAGACAAGAAAAAAGCATTAAAGCATTACATGTACAGTAACTTGTTATTCCATAGTAGAGGGACGATTGACTTTGAATTAATTGTCTGTTGAGTAATACTCTGAATTGAGTAATTGATTGATTCATTTTTTCATTTGTCCATACCTCATCGAGGGTGTCATATTCATCCTCCAGACTCATGATCAGTTTCACTCCTTGCAAGCTAATCTCCAGCTCACACAGAGAAGGAGGTCGCACATGTACAGTCCGTTTCCTTGATACCGCAATCTAACATAAATATATCATATTTACATGTCAAAACAACTTCCTTTAATGGTGCATACAGTGTAGCATACATGCTTGTGTCTGTTTTGTGCCATTCTTTTGCTGTTTTCCACTTAGCTCACCTTCTGCATGGCGGCGCAGAGAATGCCGTTGCCTTGGTGATAAGGTACCTCAACAGACCCCAAAAACTGAACGCTGAAAGTCTCAATCCATGCTGGATTTCTTTTCATGCCTACAGAGTGCAATGTAGACACATACAGAACATGTGATTGTTCTTACCTTCACAGTGAGACAAAGGAAACAACAGTCGATGAATCTCTCAACTCACCCAACAGCTCCTTAGACTGGCCTATGACCTCATGGGCATAGAAAGCAGGAAAGATGCCCCTCTCCCCTGTCCGCATGTTATAGCCTCGGTACCAGTAGTCATCCTCTTCTTCCTCCACATACAAAGGATCATCCACATCCAGCTCCAGCTCATCTGCATGTCTAGGGATGAATCTGCAGAGAGCAGCAGAGAGGGAGAGGACAAAAAAGAACTCTGTTAAATGTTGTGTCCTTACGTAGTATCCCTGCTGCTGGGCATCCTATAGACGGGAGTTAATTCAATCAGGAAGCATCTGTTTGGGTTTCAGGTGACTCCCATTGGGGAGCAGAGAGAAAAGAGAAATGAAACAGCTGACAGAGAAAGACAGTGGGGTGGGTGTAGGGAGACAAAGCAAAGCAAATAAAATACATTATTATAAATGCACAACATGTACATGTATACAAGGGAGGTGCATGTAGCTTTCCCTCTCGCTCTTGCACACACCCAAGCACAGACACAGGGGGTGTCTCATGTGATTATTACTGGTCACCCTGCAGCTCTCGAGCCCAACTGTAGCTTGGACATCTGCTCTCCTCCCTTACATAATTAGTGAATCCTCAAGGAAAAGTAGCTTTGTTTATCTCCACAAGGGCCTTTTCTCCCAGACACAAACTGCAAATTTGCAAATTGGAGCTAATGGCATTCACAATTTATTCCACCATACCGTTTCTACAATCGCTTAAAACAATTGGCCGCATTTCTTGCAATCTTTTATTATGTATATGCTTTTTGCTGTAATTCACATTGCTCCCACTGATGTCACATTATCAAAAAATGAGTGTACTGTAGATTGTCTTACCTGTAGACTGCCCTGTGTGTCTGGTCCCTCTCCTCTCCATTGATGGTACAGGAGAAAAGTCCAAAGGACTCTGTGCCTAAGTGGAAAACATACACCTGTTAGACCTTTTTATTGTCCTGAAAACTACCTTTTTCAAATAAAACTGAAAGCTAAATGTCAAAAACAACATACACTGAATTATTTGTTGGAGGAACATTCTCAAGTAAACTTTGTTGGAGGTAGTCTAAATGGGAGCTCATTAGATTTGTCAAAAAAGAAATGGCAAATAAAACCTTTGTAATGAGCCTTTGATTATGCAAATCACCCTTTATTAGGGATATGAATCTTGAAGTGAGAGCACTGATTGATGATGGATGTACTGGGAGGTAGAGCCCTCCCATAGGTCTTGTGTGGGCTCCCTGCCAAATTTAGATCACATGTTAATGTATCATGCTGACAGTGATGAGTTAAACCCTAATGCAGTATATTCATTCTACGGAGCATGAGTACATTTTAACGATAATAGGTATATTTACATTAGCCTAAGTTAAAGGAATAGTTCCACATTTAAAAAAAATTCACTTTCTTGCCGAGAGTTACTGTAGATGAGGAATGGTAATCAGTAAGCTTTAGAACCAGGATGTATGTTTCCCCCTGCTTTTAGTCTTTATGCTAAACTAAGCTAACATCTCCTGACTAGTTTCATATTTAATTGACAGATATAAGAGTGTTTCTTATCTGACTCTTGGAAAGAAAGTGAATATTTGTATTTCCCAATCCGTAAAATTACATCCTTGATTGCAAGGACATATCTGAAAGTTTTCCAGAAAGGTGCAGTGTCTGAACAGCCTTGTGGGCGACTTACTGGAGGAGCGGGAGGTGCTGTTGACGAACACATTGAGGAACTTCTTAGAGAATGGGAGGTCAGCCTCAGGGGATGAGTCCTCAGAAGAACTGAGAAGTTCTGGCCTCACCTCCTCATCATCCTGACCATAGTCCAGCCCTCTTGTCCCCAAAGGCTCCTCGTCACATAGCGTGGAGAGCTCACTGTCATCACTCAGGACAGAGGTGCACCTGAGAGGACAGGGTTTGTTGGTTTCAAGTACTGTAAGATTACTTGATTTACCACTACAAGGCACACCCTACAGAAAGTAGTGTTTAATTAAACATTTTAAATAAGTGTTATACGATATTATCTCTAACTGGAGAATAATGCAAATACTATTGCATTTGTTCTGCCCAATTTAAACACATACACACATACTACATTTTCACACATTTCACACACTGATTGTCAGAGCATACCTTCTGAGACTGACTAGTTCCAGCGTAGTATTCTCATCCACCACCAGCGTGTACTTCATGGAGTCATACGCCAGTCCATCATCTTCATTCGGCTGCCTCAGAGCCAGATCTTTCTCACACAGTGGTAGGTCATGGTCAGATATGAGATGGTCTTGCACACTGGAATCAAGGGGTGGTGAACTGTCAAGCCCTAAGTCACTTCCCCTGTAGGACTGCTTCCTCAAGCCACCCAGGAATGGGTAAGAGTCTCCGTCGTCCTCCTCTTCTTCATTGTCCGTGGAGTAGGTGAGGCTGAAACAGCGGTTAGTCTGGGCGGTGGGTATGTCCAGTGTCAAGCTTTGTTTAACCTCGGTGATACGCTCAAGAGAGGCTGAGGAACGACTCGTTGGCCTGGGCTCAGTCTCTCGTCCTTCGTCCTTGTCGCTGACCACACTCTCACTGAGGCTTGGTGAGTCCAGATCCTTCCTTCCCTCTAGCATCATCAAGTCATTGTTGGGCTCTTCATCTTCCTCCTGTCTCCTGGCGTTCTTGGATGGTTTGTCTGTGAAGTTCTTCTTAGAGTCTTTAGTGGTATCCAAGGAGTTGAAATCTGTGGTCCCCCTCCCGTTGTTTGCACAGCGCTCCAAGATCACAGGGTTTATGGTGTCACCAGTAGAGTTGTTCATATACAGACAGGGATTCATCACTGCTCCTTCTTTTGAAGACTCCACACTCTTCCTCCTCTCTCCTTCATTCTCTTCTTCTTCTGATCCCTCCGTCTCTGCTTTCTTCTCTTGGTCCTCATCATTGAAACCATCTCCATCTCCAATGTCTGAGGATGGTGAAATGGTGTCTGACACAGACACCTTCCTCTTGAAGCAGTCCTCAGGACAACTGATTGGGTACGAGCCCTCTGAGATCATCCTGTTGACCAGGTTGCTGAGCAGCCACGGTGAGTCTGAGTTCTCGCTCAGGTCGTCTTCGCTTTCTGATTCGGAGTCTCCCTCACTGGTTCCATCATATTCATCTGCATTGGGCATTAGCCTGGGTCCCACTGGCAGGTAGAAGGAGCGTTTGAAGCTCTCTAGACTGTGGTCTGGTTCTATCTGCAGCACCATCTGTCTGGACATGCTATCTTCACATTGTTGGGCTGGAGGCAAAGTTTCATCTGGGTCAGCCTGGTGTTCGAAGGACTGCTCATCGTCCACATTCTGCAGCCCCATCAGAGCTTGACCATCATCGTAGGACTCAGGGGGTAAGATGGGCGAGTCAACAGGGGATGGCGTAGCAACAGTGGGTGAGGGTAGAGGGGAAGGAGAGGGAAGAGGAGACCCTTCTTTGATTGGGTCAGGTTGGCCCAGAAGTAAAGACACTTTCAGTCCCACGATGCCACTGTCCTGCTCTAACTCTGTGTCCGGGTCCAGTTCCTGGTCTGATGTAGGCGAGCTGGCCTCCTCAATGGAGTTGGTGAGGTGAGACGAGCGTCCACTGCTGCTGTCATCACTTGTCAGGTCAAGCTCTGTCTCTGAGATAGAGGAGATCATGTTGGAGACCACGGGACCTCCACAGGCAAACGCTGCCTCCAGCTCCCCTTCAACGTCAGACTCAGAGCCTGGAGAGCTGAGGTCCTTGTCCTGGTCCGAAGTCATGTAACCCTGCTGGTTCATGTCTGCTATCCCTGGGTCTGAGGATGGAGAGGTGGAGTCGTTAGCGGCTGCCTCCATGGCAGAAACTGCTGTATCAGAACTGTTGGACCGGTCAAGGACATCTGAGTGGCTGTTGGCCATAAAGCTGGAGAAGGAGGCGGGTTCAATGGAGGGGAATTCCACGTAAGTCGACTGATTCTCCTTACACACCATATCGTAAGTCTCCTTACACATGAACTCCACCTCAAAGTCCTTCTCCAGCTCCTCATCAGAGAAGGGTGTATCGGCACCATCGTTGGCTCCCATGGGTGCAGTGGATGACAAGCAGCGACTGGTTCCATCTGGGTCTAGCTCGTTCTCTGGCTCCACACCGGACTCACTGGTGATCGTGTAAGTGTCGGTGGCACGCCGGTTTGAGTGTTTGTGGTTGTGGTCGCTGTTGAGGTCGTGGTCCACCTCGGTGTCCGAACACTGGGAGTGCTCGTCTACAGAAGGTACTCTGGCTGTCTGGACTGAAGGGTCTACTTTTGACTCAGTGACATCACCAGAGAAAGGGTGGGACTTGTGTTGACCAAATGAGCCTGTGAAGATAAAAAAGTGGGGAGAAACAAGAAAGGCAATGGGAGAGTGAAAGTACAGGATGACATAGAGGATTATGAAGAAGATGATGCAAAAAGAGAAAGGAGACAGGTCAGAAGAGTTGCAGAGCAATTTGGACAATTAAAGAGAGAAGATAAAAAGAAAAAGAAAAATTAATTTTTCTTGAGTTCATAATCAATTTTTTTTTTTTAAAGGATGTGGGATGAGCAAGTTCAGCAAATGCTTTTTCATTAGAACACAACACAAATATGATTTCCCAAAGTAGACTAGTGCAAATGGATTTGTAACAATTAACATGATGTGTTTTGCTAAACATATATAGTCATATAAGTCAACTCAAATTCACATCACATTGTGTCATTTCACATCACGGCACTACACGACACTGATGATAATGGAATGAGCTCTAAGTTTGCAGGGCTGGCCTTTTTGTTACCGTATTCGGGCCTCTCCCGCCTGTTGCCCTCGATGTCGCAGAGGAGGGGCCTGTGAGGGGATTGGGGGTTCCCTCCCTCCCCTGCCTGTTTTGGTGGAGTACCTTTGCTCTGAGACCCTGGTGCCTGGGAAACTGGAGAGGCTGGGCACTGTCCTGTCACATGGCTACCATCCTCCAGACATGAGTGGGTTGGAGACAGACGACCTCGAGGTAGAGAAGATATTTATTTTCTAACTGTGTAATGCCTGCAGTTTGTAAAGAATCATTTATAATAGCTGGGCTTCTTTTAAACAAGGCAACAATAAATCTGCTCATCTGGGACAATAATTTCACGAATAAAAAAAAAAAGGAAAAAAGAATCAAGAAACTTAAAATACTTTCAAATCTAATATGATGTGCATTGATTGTTGTGGCAAGTTTTTTTTTAAATGTTTTTTTATGTTTGATTATTTCCTTCTAATTACCTGACTTGAGCCAATCCATGTCATTTTCACAAAATACACAATTTGCGTTTCATCAGGTTGAATTTAAGGATATTTTATTATATGATATGATATTTTACTATATTAAAGAAAATCATTCGCAGAAAGCTGTGATGGGGCAGACTATATACTGTATCTGTTATCAGTCATTAGAACATCCCTAGGTGATTCAGCTATTGAATTAGTGTTGGGTAAGAAACTGAATCTAACATATGTATGAAAAAACATGGAAATTAATTTCTTCTCCAAAGATTTACCAAAAGTCAAAATAAGCAGGTGTGGTAGACCAACAAATGAATACAATGAAAACATATCTATAGTCTATACTCAAACTTATCACAGCTAATTAGTCATGTATTCACCCTGTGAGGTCTTGCGTAAAGAGTCCTGCCAGCTTCCTTTCTTTGGGGAGAGACTGCTGTTGTTGTTAAGTGAATCCTAATGAGAGGAGAGAGAGGGAGATATTCGACAAAGATGTACAGAATTATACATAATCTGTGTTCAGTGTGTGTTTAGGACCACAGCTTCAGGCTGCTTACCTGTGACACAGCAGTGGTGAGGTTCAATGTGGTGGGTCTGCTCTTCAGAGTGCCAAGAGTAGGAGAGAGAGGGGGGGAGGCAGAGGGGGATGGGGGTGCATCAGGGTCAACCTCTTCATCTTCTTCCTCTTCCTCCTCATCATCCTCATCTTCATCGTCAATCATCTCAAACTCTTGGAAGTCATCCTGGAAGGAGCAGACTGGGTGGTGCATGTCACTCTTCTCCAGAATGAGGGAGTCCTACGGCCGAGGACAGCGATAGAAAGACAAAAAAGAGAGAGAGACTTATAATGTGGTACAGACAGTAAAATAAAGGATGTTTTCACACCTTCAGCATGTTTTAGATAAACTAAACAAAGCATCTCCTGTTCTGACAGCAGAGGGGAAACTGTTATGTAGTGAGCCAACACAAAGAAAAAAGCTGCTACCTTCTATCCACTGCATATTATTTCCATTTTCATCTAAAGCTTTGCCAAGAACAGGCCTGTCTGAGAGATGATTAGAACAAGGAGAGCAAAGATGGACGGCATGCAACTCAATGTTCTTTGATTACACAGAAGGCATTTGTAAAACACACGTAAAAGCACTGTAGTGGGCAACTCTGCAACAGAGTTCACATAAACAGCCACAGTACATTTTGCTGATATGTTCTTTCTGCAAACTCAGGTCCTCTGTGTGTGTGTGTGTGTGTGTGTGTGTGTGTGTGTGTGTGTGTGTGTGTGTGTGTGTGTGTGTGTGTGTGTGTGTGTGTGTGTGTGTAAGACAGTGCAGCCTTCAGCATCAGCAGCGTTCCCACCTCCCTGTGAAAAGATAAAGGTGAAAAGGTTGAAATAATTAAGTAAATACAAAGTAAACTGGAAAAAACCTAGTCTTGAGGATTGACTGTTTGGAAGAGAAAGGAGGACGTGATAGTGTGTGTGTAAGACAAAGACGAAAGAAAAACACAGGAGAGGCAATGAAATAAGAGTGGATCAATCAATTGTCTCTCAGGTTTCAGTTGGTTTACCGGAAAGCAGTACACTAAATTATTTTGAGGTTTAATAGACCACACCTCCATGAGCGTGAGTGTGCTGCTGTGTAGCTTTCATGTTTGCCAGATACAAGGTATATTGATGGTGCAAGGTCCATGAAGTAGCTTTTTGACACATCTCACACTGTCTGCTAAATATGGAAGAAGAGGCAATTGCACTGTCTGTGACAAGGCAAAATTGATCACATTGCTGCAGTGTGGAATTGTATAATCTCTCACCTACATTCAACCTTACAAAAGTGAGATCACACCAACACCATCTCCCCTGATGAGCCTAAAAACATTGAGCATAAGGCGTTGCTCATGCTAATATTACTGTAATAAAAATTGATACATCATGGACAGAGTGCACACACATTACCACAAACATTTGTGGCTTATTTTTCTTCTGACTATCTCTTCCCTACTTTAAATCTGACAAAGCAACACAATTATTGATTTATGTGGTTTACAGTTTGAGCAACGCAGCAGTTTCTTTGCCTCTCAGTGCAGACTCTTTAATGGAGGAATCAAAGCTCACCCTCTCGCCCATCTAATGTGATTCTGCTGACGCCTGGTGCATCAACTTGATACCACAGCAACAGAAATTAACTGTCAATCTATTACTGAGAGTACACATGAATATGTATACTTATATCTAATTAACATATCTATTTTTTTTTCTGTTCTTTAGCTGTTAAGATGTAAAGAAATGTTTTGAAAGGAATTGTGTATTGGCATGTGTTAAGAAACCTTTAAATCAATCACTATAGGCATTCTCACTTCATGATCTACTGACAAGATTCATAATGTTGTTTCCTTACACTGACCCGTCATAATCCATCACTGGGTATACGTATGTGACCTATAACTCCATGGCAGGGTAAAAATCCAAAGATCCATCAGTAGGGTTGTGAAAATGCCACACCTGCCTGGGAAAATAACCTGCACTGTCAGGAGACATCTTTTAGCGGGGGCCAGCTGACAGACTCAAAGAAAAAGAGAGAACTATAAATAAGAGTTGTGTGTTGGCGAGAATCGATCTCCTTAGTCTCCAGTTCCCAAGGACATCCCATCAGGCCCAGTGACTGTCACTCCTCTGTCACCCAGCTGCTGGCACAGGGAGGAGTTGTGAATGAGTTGAGCTATTACACACACAGAAGCATTGGAGAGCACAACTGCAGTCAATGGAAACTAAATTAGTCTACAGTTAAAACTTTATTCTTTGTATCATACAAACTGCCCAAATGCGTAAAAGCTGTACTGCTCCACATTCATACACACACTTGTGAAATTTTAACAGCTCTGCTAAATACTAACATTATTCAGTCATTTCTGCTAATCAACAGCTCAATAGGGCAGTGTCTCGGGATGCTGATCAGTCGGCAAAGAGACGACACTGTGACAAAAACTTGGAGTTTCATCAATTATCGTCATAATTGGCGTACGAATTCTTGAGTGATGGCCAAAAATGCATTTTGTGAGGTCACAGTGACCTTGACCTTTGACCTCTGAAATCTAATCAGTTGGGTGGGTGTTTTTGCCAAATAGGGTTAGGGTAAGATTCCCTCCAGGGGGACCTGAGATATCCTGTTTACAATAATGGGATCTACAGACGGACAACCTAAAAACATAATGCCTCAGGCCATGGCTGTCGCCAGCATGGAGGCATAAAAGGATGAACACAGAGCAGCTTTTGGATCACGACTTAGCAGACCACAGGCTTGTCCAGCAAGGGTAATTCTATACAATCTACTGCGTCTGCTGCTGCACATCAGAAGAAAGTGACATGGCAGCTCCACTATACGGCACTGTCCTCAGCAGTGGGGAGCGGAGAGGCTTCGGGTTGAACTGCAGGGCCATCTTGCTTACTGAGTGGACCAGCTGACAGAGCAAAGCGCTGGACAGATGAGAGAAACTGAGGACATGATCCTCAAGTGATCACACTCGTAGATCTCAAAGAAGAGAAGTGGAGGCTGAGAATGAAGTGGTCTTTTACTATAACACCTAACAGGCAGCGGGGTTAACAGACAACAGGAAGGGTCTGGTCGAGGTGCAAAAAATCCTTGCAGAGACCAATATACAACTGTTGATTGACCATGAATGCAATGCTGCCCAATTACTTACAGGAGTTATCTGTTGGCTGTGTCAGTATTGCAGTCAGGTATTCGACTAGGTGTTGTATTTTGGGTCTTTTTCAGTGCATAAATTACTGGCTACATGTTCACTGATGCATGATTGGCTCCATACACACCTGCAAAGCCATTAGTCTTGTATCACTCAGGCGGTACTGTTACAATAATTGAAAAAAAGGAAATTATTTACTATTTACTACATTTATGCTCTTTTCACATCTAGCTCACAATATGATCATAAGTAAAGGTATGACTACATAATCACTATCGTCCCAAAGGTATCTCTTACATTTACTTTGTTTGTACAATGACAGTATGATTGGTGTCTGTGTGTGGGTGCATGTCTGCCCACTTAAAGCTAGGGGTGGGGGAAAAAATCGATACAGCATAGTATCGCAATATTTTCCGTGGCAATACTGTATCGATACACAGACGCCAAGTATCGATCTTTTATTATATGTGTGTTGGTCAGTTTGTCTGCTTGACAATCCCTTTTTGCAGCAGTAAAATTTAAGTGAGGTGAACAAACAGAGAAATTGATCTTTTTAGATAAAACAGATGTTGTCAAAGTTTCCTTTTGGGGACATCATTTGAAATTGGGAAAAATTTGAAGTTGGAAAAAAGGTAATAAATTGCAATATATCGCAGAATATTGCAATATGTTTAAAATCGCAATAATATTGTATCGTGACATAAGTATCGTGACGATATCGTATCGTGAGGCCTCTGGTGATTCCCACCCCTACTTAAAGCCCATTAACCTCTTAATCTGGGTGAATTTTATGTCGGAGTGTATGACAGATGTCGATTAGCCTACCATTAATGGAGACCACCTAGTGTGTGATGGCCTCCATCTAGCAGTGTATTTCTCAATTTCCAAATTTTTAACTAGCACTACGTAGAGACACAGATACACCATTGCTCTGTAACACACTGAATTATGCATGTGCTCATGGTGTTCAATCGGGGCTGTGGAGAGACTGAGATGGATGCTAGAGAGACAGGAAGTGCAGAATCAGGGGCGAGTCACGGCAAAAAGCAGCAGGGTGTGTGTGTGTGTGTGTGTGTGGGGGGGGGGGACTCAGAGGAAAGATTCAGACAAAAAAGGGAGGGGCTCCCTACATTGTGGTCTCTCTGCTAGTTATGTTGATATTCTGGATTAAAATAATTAAAGGTCAAGGAGAAAAAACTAATCACTCGGTTGAAAATACATTCTCAAACCTAATCCCCTCTGACATAATGGATAGTAGGAAAGGACAGCCTGAGTCGGAAATGCTATAGCATTTTGGCATTTGGCCAGCAAGTACCATTTCCTCAGAGACATTGATGACAAACCCATGTAAACGAGCTTTAATTGCCTGTCTCTTTAGCTCTGGATGACAGAATAAGCAAATTTTTTAAGTGTGTGTCTATTTGTTTTTGTTCACATGTACATATGTGTGTGCTCCTGTCAAAAAAGCTAAGTACTGATCTAAAGGGTTATGCAGATTAAGACCTGAACCCCATAACAAATTGGAATTAATCAGAGCTGGGGATTGGGGCCGGAGGATAATCTCACTGTTTAGTTTGGCTGTTCTTTCTAAACATCAAAGACATGCTGCCCAATATGGCTAAATCATACTGACAAAAAAACAGAAGCCATTCTCTTAATCATCAGAGTGTCACCCACCTGACTGATGCAGGCAAAATCAAATACCATGCGTAATACCCTTTGCACAAAATTCTCTAGCTCACCTTTCATTCTCTGTTATTTAAATGTACATGGACACACTCAGAGGGCAACTGGGTCTGTCCTATCCATCCCATGTCAGCAAGATTACTTCCTGTGGGCAATGATGCAACGTAACAAGGACCGACACTATCTCTGCTGTGCGCTTTTTTGATTGTGAAGTGAGCAATCACGGCCTTTGCTGATGTGTATCTGTGGTGTGTGTGTGTGTGCGTGTGCATGTGTGCGTGCATGCGTGCGTGTGTGCGTGCGTGTGTGTGTGTGTGTATGTGAACACGTGTGGAAGGGAGAGAGGAGGAAAAGGACACTGATGCATGGTTTACTATACTGTATTGCCTCTCTGGCACAAAAAGAAAAGAAATCCACCCTTTAAAGTCTTACTGGGGAGGTTTCCTCACATGCTACACGAGCACAGCTTTGCTACAGAAGGGCTGCTAGGTTTCCATAATGTGTTTTGTTGGTGGATTACAGTGGAGGAAGCAAAATATCTAGCACAGATTTATACCGAGAGCTTAACCCTCAGAACCAACCATCCCTGAGCTAAATCCCTGTTTCCAGTCACCTCGGCAGTAAGAGAGAGAGAGAGAGAGAGAGAGAAAGGGAGGGAGAAAGTGAAGGAAGCATTGCTTTAAGGGGGAAAAGGAGTGGAGAAGTGGTGAAGAGCAAGGGGGAGGGAATCTGAGCTCTGTCTCCGAGCAACACTCTGCATAGCAGGGAGGGAAGGGAAGACACATGGGAGGGAGGGAGGGAGGGACGTTGTCTCTGCATAGCAGCAAACTGCACTGGGTCACCCACCCTCTGCTGCAGCCGTGACTCCACGCCACCAGCATAAAACATTTACATCCCACAGGATGGAGAGTGAGAAAGACAGAAAGAGAGAGAGAGAGGATATGAGAAAATAGTTCTTAGAAATTGTGTAATTAAGGTCTAAGCTGGTCAGACATATGGGATGATGCAGCTAATGATGAAATCATTTGCATATACTTCCTAACACAGTCACTAGAACAGGATGCTTAGTGGAAGTGCAACTTAGAATTTCTATTATATGCCAAGGAGTTTAGTGAATGTATGCTGTTTGCTCAGATCCAGTGTGTATGATGATTTGTATGATTATCAGAGTACATAAAGGAAGAGTCACAATGTTTACCAAAGCCACGCATGTTTCTCATTTTGCCGCTGGTATTATAATATGGATATCAGAGGCTTATGACCATTACTGTGACGACTGAAATGCTGGTAGCTTAAATAAAAATCCAGTGCTTACGTAAGATAGCTATGTGCAAATAAGCAGTTCTCAACACTAAATAGCTATGCAAACCAAGCCAGTCTCTATCTTTCTTTCTGTCACCTTAAGTACGCAACACTTGTCAGCTCATTTTCACTATAGCTTGCTTGAAGTTTCTCTCCTGTCACTGCAGAGGAGCAAGACCGATATGCCAAAATTTGGTAGAAAACTGAAAAATAGGTTCCATTCCAAAAGGTTTACGATGCGTACAAAACTTTCACATATTTGAGACACAAAGCGCAAGAGATGCAAGGAAAGGTCAAATTTCAATAAAAGAAACCACACAACAACAAAAGAGGGCCTCACCTTCTCATAAGGATCGGAGTCATAGTTGAGTCCAATCCCGCAGTCATCCGTGATTTCAGAGAGATCTTCATCATCAAACTCCTCCAGGCTGATGTCGTGGGCTGGCCTGGAAACACATGAGAGACAGTATATGAGGGGAATTTCTCATTGATTTATGCCCACACACTGAGACCTGCTCTAGGGGAAACCTGTTCTAACTCATGGCCTGTCACTGTCTATCTGGTTCTCAGTCACATATACTTGACACAGGCAGCACACACCCACGTCCTCTACCTTCTTTTCCTTAACAATCCACACTAACAAAGTGTGACACATTTCAGTGGTGCGGAATGACAACAGCAACACATACAGTACTGCAATTAAATTTCACATTAAGTTGGCTGGATTATGTCATATGAGCTGTGGATGTTATAAACAGAGTATGTACAGCAACAGCACACTACCACAGGGAAGTGATGTATTTGTAATGAGCTGTGGCATTGCAAGTTTTCTTGATTAGGCTTTATCTCATCTTTGCCCCATTAATTTCAACAGGCTCAAAGTTCTACAGCAGTTAGCTTGCTTTGTGTTGAAGGAAATGCTGCATTGCAGCTTTCCTGCTAAGAAAAGGGCACTCCACATATTACGTATGGAGGTGAGCTTACATCACACAGTCATATAGTCTCCCAAATATTGGTCCCTTGGAGAAAACGAGGACGTGCTGATGCATCTAAAAGTATAACAAAGAGGGTCATGAAAAATACACTGTAATCAGAGTGTCCCAATGCTAATGGTCTGTTTTAAGGTACAGTGCTACTGACAGAACATACATGGAAAATTCAAAGCTAAGCATGGCGGATATATTAAAGGGTAAAAGGGGGTTTTGAGGTTATTGAGAATGCAATTAAACTTATATGAAATGAATGTTGCCTGTTATAAGCCTTTGGTCCATTACTATAGTTCAGTCAAAGCACAAAAAGCTAAAATAAATTGGATAAACACATTTTCATTTTAACTGTATGCCCTTAAGCGTATCATATAAAAAAAGCTATCAAATGTAAACAATATTAAAAGTTATGATAAGCTGAATGGCATGAAAGGTTTCGATAAAACTGTGTGGTTAGGGTGCTACTGATACTGAAGCCTTGATATAACACATTAATTTTTCATTTGCGGAAAGTTACAGTTCCACACAAACAATTACGCTTGACCTTGCTGTTGATAAGTGTATTTAGTTGGATACAATTGTACTAATGCTACAACTTGAGGATTTCCAACAGCATGCAGAACATTTTCAGTGAAAACAACAGAAAGCTCTTATTACAAAATGCTAGAAATAATTCATAATCCAAACTCAAAGTCATAGCTCAGTACTCAGCACCAACTTCTTAAAAGACAAGAAGAAAAGACACATTCATCATACTTCGTCATATATATTTTTTAGATTAAAAACTGATTCCTACAATTTTTATTGGTTTTCGTGTAAAACAAGCAATATTTATCTATGCTATACCCATATGAGTTATTTAATGGTGCTACTATAATATTCCATTGGATGTGCCCAAATGAATAACATCTAATTGTGTCCTTGTTTTAAATATGTGTAATTAAGAGGTTTTTGGCTGTGTTTGTGGAGTGTGACCAACACAGGAGGTTTGATGTGTAAATTAAGTACGTAGCTTTAAAGATAAAGGCTTTAAGGGTCACTTTGTCTGAACTGATATGACTGAAGTTTTGATAACAGTCTGGCTGATATGATCCTAAACATGTGTATATAAAGCCTGTTCAGATTCAAGCAGAGTTGTATCCATCCAGGAGTGCTGTGCGTACAGGAGGGATCATGAAGTGTCTTGTTGCTGTTTTGGTCTTTGTGGTGCTTGCAGAGGGAATTGTCAAGTAAGGAAACTATCTCTTTGTATTTCTCAATTCTGTGCCTCTTTTGTGATGATAAAAAAAACAAAAAACAAAAAAAAAAACATTTTTACCAGAGAGCAAAATCATACTTTTGAAGGTTTACTGCTAAAGTGACTTAAAGTGAAAGTCATAGTTTTTGCTTCCTACTTCCTCAGGATCCCTCTGCAGAAGCACAAGTCCATGCGTGAGGCCCTGAGAGAGAAAGGGATCGAGCTACTTTACCAGGATCCGGCTCTCAAGTACCAATCCAATGAGTTCGCCGGCTCTGCCAACATGTACATCAATAACTACGCTGATGTAAGAAATCCTAATGGCACTTTTACATACTGTAGCACAGCATTTTGATGAAAGCATTGACTGACTGATTGGTTTGTACTATCTTTTATTCTGTTCCTCCCGTTCTTTTCCTTCAACCAACATGTTGCACAGACCACCTACTTTGGCACCATCAGTATTGGAACACCCCCCCAGTCCTTCCAAGTGCTGTTTGACACCGGCTCTTCCAACCTGTGGGTGGACTCCACCTACTGTAACACTCAGGCCTGCAGTGAGTACAAACCAACAGGCTTTTTACGACAAAATCCCTCATATGTCACACTCTCATAGAACATGTTTGCATGTGAAGAACTTCTCCAGAGGACTTAAAGCTGATATAGGCCAAGCGTGCAGAGCTAGTTAAGAGATTACATATTGTACATACATGGGATTTAGAGTTCTAGTGTAATTACAGGCATGTTACTAAGCATATTCGGTCTTTGGGGAGCGTCAGAAACTGTGTTAGTTCATATTCAACTCATGATTTCTATAAGCAAGTGAATTATCAGTATGTCAAAAGGCTTTGCAAGGCATGAGGACATGTTTGTGGAAATGGCTTCAGAGAAAATCCCAATCTATGCCATTCGCAGACGCACACACAAAGTTCGACCCCCAGCAGTCGTCTACCTTCTCTGCCAGTGGACAGAGTGTCTACCTACCCTACGGAGCTGGAAGCCTCTATGGACAGTTGGGATATGACACTGTCAATGTGAGTCAAAACAAATCATTCAAACCAAGTACATCAGTTAAATAAAACTAGACTGGACTGAGTACTACCAGAAAGCAGACATTTTCAAAGACCAGTCCTGCCTGTTTCTGTCTGATTTATGTAAAGTGTTGAATTAGTGAAAAGAAAAGGAATACAATTTTTATACACAAAATACTTTCAAAACTACAAAAAAAATGTAGAACTAGCAGAATCACTGAAATGATTTATAGAATCAATAGAGGTTTACCCCATTCATTTCTTGACGTTGCTGTCTACAGTCATATAGGCTGAAGCTTGAACACGTATAAATACAGTCTATGAATTGGCATCTTACTCATTGTATTGGTTGGTTTTGGACCCATAGGTAGGCGGCATTGTGGTCACTAACCAGGAGATCGGTCTGAGCACAAGGGAGCCTAGTCAGCCCTTTCTCGCTGCCAAGTTTGACGGCATCCTCGGCCTGGCCTATCCAGGCATCTCAGTTGGAGGACAGACTCCTGTCATGGACAACATGATTTCTCAAAACTTGCTGAATGCCGACATATTTGCTTTCTATCTGTCCAGGTGACACAAGAGATCTACTGTGTAGTGTAAAACATGCATCATCACATATAGGACATACTTTACTGCCTGAAATATTACTGTATATCCACATGGAGAGCTTGCAGCTAAGTTTTGGTTTGTCGTTTGGTTTAGGGGAGGACAGCAGGGCAGTGAGCTCTCTTTTGGAGGAGTGGACAACAGCATGTACCAGGGCCAGATCTACTGGACCCCTGTCACCTCAGAGACCTACTGGCAGATCGGCATTCAAGGGTCGGTGCTTTTCAACATTTCATCAACGTGAAAAAACAAACGCTCTTCTGTATTTCTGTATAGTATAGCTTCCTAGATGAGTGATTAATTTGGTGTCCTAATATGACTGCATGAAAATCTTTGGCATGCGTGGTGCCTTGCAGATTCCAGATCAATGGCCATGAGACCGGCTGGTGCTCTCAGGGCTGCCAGTCCATTGTGGACACTGGAACCTCATCGCTGACAGTCCCAAGCCAGTTTATGGGTAACATCATGCAGGCCATTGGAGCTCAACAGAGCCAATATGGAATGGTAAGAC
Organism: Sander vitreus; assembly: GCF_031162955.1. Classification (NCBI taxonomy): domain Eukaryota; kingdom Metazoa; phylum Chordata; class Actinopteri; order Perciformes; family Percidae; genus Sander; species Sander vitreus. Next base: position 11,651,160 of record NC_135862.1, on the reverse strand, counting down.
AAATGGAGAGACAGACAGACACTCCTACAGAGAAGTAGTATAAAAGTTAGCCACCATTATTATTGCCCATAAAGATCCAGCTCTGTCCGCAGGCTGCACTCATTTAAAAGTCATAATGAGCAGTTCAGGTGAAGGGCCCAAAACATACCTTACCATACCATACATACCATACAAAAGTGAAAAAGCAGGAATGAAATTATATGTACAAATTGGGCCAGTTTGTTTTGGTCTGTGTTTCTATCATTCTTAAACAGTGTCTCTTTGTTGTCTCCAGTACATGGTGGACTGCAGCCAAATCAACAACCTGCCAACTCTCAGCTTTGTTATCAGTGGCACTGCCTTCCCTCTGCCTCCTTCTGCTTACATCGTACAGGTAAGTTTTTTACATAAATGCAGTGTGTAATTTGTGCATGTGTCCCTTTATGTGCATGCCACATTGAATGATTTGTGGGTGTGGGTGCAATGTTATAAACATTTCAAATCATCCCGTTTCCGCATCTAGCTAAACCAGAATGGATACCAGTTCTGCTCAGTGGGCATCACCCCCACCTACCTGCCCTCTCAGAATGGCCAGCCCCTGTGGATCTTTGGAGACGTGTTCCTCAGAGAGTACTACTCTGTCTATGACCGCACCAACAACCGTGTAGGCTTTGCATCAGCTGTCTAACTGTCGTCAGTGCAACCTAACCTGACCATAAACATGATCAGATAATAATGAACAAATCTGTGTCCACTTAAACACTTATATTGTCATATAATAGTCTTCTACATTTATTGTACATCCTCAAATTGGTAGATTCAATTGGATTTGAATGTTCAAAACTGAAAAATGTGTCCATAAAATTGCATCATCCTCAAGCAGAATAAATTTAAAATGTTCACTGCAAGTGTTTTAGTATTTATTTTTTCTAAATGAGGCTGAGGGACATAATAAGGGGTTTCCCCCTTAATAATTAACCTTGAGTTTGTTTGTGTGCGTGTGTGTGTGTGTGTGTGTATGTGTGTGTGTGTGTGTGTGTGTGTGTGTGTGTGTGTCCAGCAAATGCACATATGCATGCTCTTTGCTTTTGAGCACTTGCGTTTGCTCCACATCAAATGTGATTAAATCAGGATAAATGTTATTTGTGAGACAGACAAGACAGTTTGTTGTTATCTTAGTAAAATGGATTATATAGCGTAGAATAGTGGACTTACATGTAACTTGCCTTATGACACTGGTGCCATTGCATTATTGCATTATTACCGGTGCCAGACATTGTGAGACAACATATTATTTATTACCATTCATCATCAAACACAACAAACATGAAAATGGAGTGATCCTTGGGTGTGGTTTGTAGGTTTGTGACTGGAACATCAAGACTATTCCACATGGTCACATAAGGTCACTAATCTGTTCACCTATCAAAGTCTTCAGGGAAGCTGTGTTTGTTGTTGTTGTTTGTGTGTGTGTGTGTGTGTGTGTGTGTGTGTGTGTGTGTGTGTGTGTGTGTGTGTGTGTGTGTGTGTGTGTGTGTGTGTGTGTGTGTGTGTGTGTGTGTGTGTGATTCACAATGGAAAAACACCACAACAGTGCAGTTGTAGCCAAGCCAGCTGTCACCACCATATAGGTGGAACAAAGTTCTGTGTTCTGTTTCTGGATGAAGGGTTGGAATAGTTGAGGTGGACAAGGAGGGAGGGCAATGAGAAGCCTGTAGCTAGTCAAGTAGAAATGTTGAATTCAAAAGGTATAACTGCACTAGACAAATCATTTTCCTGTGAAAACTGACCAACTGCAACTCCAGGTGAAATGCAAAGCACAGGCTGTGGAGGCTTCTAATGCTGTTTGTGATGGTCTTGTTTTCAAACGAAGTACACTAATGTCCCAAAATGGATGTGGTAATGATTAATTTACACATACTGTATAGCACATTTAAATGGTCCAGCCATGCAGATAGTTTGATTTGCCCAGGTTTGATCTGTCTCTCTGCTGCTTTGTAGTGCTTATAGCATTGAAAATGTACAATTACAAAATTCAACCGCAACCACAAATATTTTCTGTTACTCTGGATAATCAGCAGAACACAGTCAACAGTTTTCATAACTGTAGAAAGAATAGTACAAATTACTGTATTTTCAATGAAAACTCTTCATAGTTAAATGTGTGGATTATCCAGAGTAACAGGAACACCGTTTCAGGAAAAAGTTGTTGATTTAAATAATTAAATGTTGTGGGCTCTACAAACAAAATTCCATTCTTTTCTCTGTATTATGGTGGAAGCAGAAATCTCAGACAGATTCCCCAAAATCTGGAAAGCCTAAGCTATCTGCGTGGCTACATACCACTAACATTTTTGTATGAATATTTTGATGAACTGGTCTTTTATTATTATCTGACATCGTTTTTTCATTTCCTTTTCGATTATTGCTTTTCTGGTCTCCCCCATTCCTTTGTATTGTGCTGTGTTTCCAGACTCCATTTTGTTTTTGTGCTTTATCTGCTTAGAGTTGGAGTTCTCCTGTAACTCTGCAATGCACAACAGAGTTTGGCCCCATATTACCCATAAACTGCAAAACCTAAGAATGTGTGTCAGCAAAAAGCTGAAGACCCAGAGAAAAGGCCTCTATCCTCTCCTTGAAGAGTGAAAACACAGATTGACCCCAGCCGCACACAGACACACAGACATACAGGTACACCTCATTTGCATGCACATACAAACTTCTCATCTTCTATCACCTTGTATGTTTTATGTCACTTCCTAAAAAAGTATTCTGCATTATTTCGATGTCAGAATCTATATCACATAGTGAGATGCTGCCACCATTGCAGTGTTGCCATTACATGTCCATGTTCCTGCTTTGGTGTTTAGACAGCATCCAAGTGAGCGTGCAGTTACTGTCACACCATGTTGTGTACCACTCGCTGCTTATCCGACAGCGCACTGTGACACCCCTTGCTTTCAGTCCCCTGCTTGTGATCATTCTAAATAATTATGGTTTGAAGCTGGAGGGGAATTATAACTATACCACTCTTCATACTTGTGCAGAAAAATAAGGCCTACATCACATCAGTCTCAAACCTATTCTGAATTGTGGTATGCTGAGCAAAATGAGAATCCAAGAAAACAAGTCAGTACAAAATGACCATTCACTGATACCAGTCGGGTTGCTGCAATGGCACACCCAGATTCACTGGCACTGCTGAGGTTTTGCAACCACCTCTGTGTGTCTTCAGCACCTTCTTTTCGTTTTCTCCCTGCCCTTCTCAAACAATCTCTCCAGCCCACATTTGTACTAACAGCTATTCTCTGCCACCTCTGATCCTGTCAAGTCCGGACCAGAAATTGTCAAACCAGCACAATGTCATCTTTGCTTGTCTAATTCTGTATACACACTGACTGCATGTTCATGCATGCAGGGTGTCCTTTTTTGTCTGAAAATAAAATCTCAACTGCCTCACTGAGTTAAGCCCCCTTTTACTTGTCCAGTGACTTCTTAAATGTGATTATTTGCAGTTTTGTCCTTGTCAACCATTATAGTAAATTGAGTCTTTTTTGGGTTTAGGACTCTTTGTCAGACATAAGAAGACATTGGAAGATGTCACCTTGGACTCTACAAAATAGTGATGGACTATTTTCTGATGTTTTATTGACCATTAATTAAAAAAAAGTTTCATTCATTACTTCCACAGCTAAACCTGATACTGTATAGCTACTCCTTAAATAACCCCAGTGACTCCAATCAAAACGAATACAAATGCCTATAAAGTTGTATATATGTAAAACTAGTACAGTAGAATGGATGTCCATAGTCAAAAAATGAAATAAGACAAAAATAAGAATCTGAGAAGAAAACTGATAAAAATATTAAAATAGATACAGATACAAAGGGGGGGGGTCGGTAGGGTGTCGTCTGTAATTAAGCTGCCTTTCAACCATCAGCACCTGCTCCACGGTGACATCATCATCTTGAAAAGCCAAGGACATTTGATGTGGCTGCTTCTGACTCGTTAACGCGATCAATTTCCCAGGCTTTTCACCCACCATCAGTAATGTAGAGACACACCCACACACGAGTCATACATTTAACCTAATGAGGCACTCTCTGTTGTCTGTGTCAGATCCAAACCTGATGCTAACGCCATCTTTGAACCAAAGGCGGACATGATGCATCTCAGAGCTGATCATTTCATGTTGATTTGTCTGTATTTTGGATTGATGAAGTCATCCGATGTAAAGCAAATGCTGCTGATAGGAAACATTCATTGGCGTCATACTGATGGAAAACAAGTCACATTAACTGCTTAAATATGATGACTGGAAAAACACAGCTGTAGCAACAAGCCACTGCAAAGATTGACATGTAAAAACATGCCAAGTGTTGGTTGTACACAGAGTGTGAGAGAGAGGGAGAGAGAGATGAGATACGGAAGACAGCATGGGGGAGGCAGAGATGGTACGCCTAAGCTAAAATGAATCTGTGTTTGAGTTAAGCCTCTTACCCATGGTAACCATACCCACCATTCACTGGGGGGGTAGTAGGGGTTGTAGAAGTCTAGTTTTAAAATATAGAAGTACTATGATTGAATACAACTGGGGTTTGACAGAATTATATCAATTCTGAATCTGGAATCAAATGATCTTCTGAATCTGGAATCAAATGATCTTATCAAATCAAAAACGCTTTCAACTCCTTTGTTGAATCTAGGGCTGCAACTAAAGATTATTGTCATTACTGATTAATCTACCAATTATTTTCTTGATTCTTTAGTTACTCAGAAAGAAGTGAAACACGTCCATACCAGTTTCCCAGAGCTCAAGGCAATGTCTTCAAATTTCTTGTTCTGTCTGATCATCTGGGGAAATTCTAAATAAAATCAATGTATTGTCGTGGAAGACTATGAAAACCAGGAAATACTCCTACTACATTTGAGACGCCGTTACCAGTGCATTTTTGCCATTTTGCTTAAAAAATTATTGATTGATTAATGATTAATCAATTATCTAAACAATTGCTGATATATTTTGAGTTGATCAACTAATTAACAAATTGACTAATCATATACAGTGTAGTTGAATCCATTTAGATTTAGCTTTCATCCATTTTAAGCTCCACAATTTATTTAAAAAAAGAAATGTTTTGAATGAATGTTTACATTAAAAATACAAAAGATCATAAATAGTCAGTAGGTGATTTGTTGAAGCTAAACACATTAAACCATCTTGAAACCAGATCCAAAATGGAACCTGCTTTCCGAACCCAACCCTCCCGCATACAGCCTAACTCCCCCCAAAAATGACCTCTCACCAGTCTGCATTAAGAATGCTGCCTTAGCAAATTTACAACAACAATCCTTTTACAAAATGTAATCAATGAATTCTAAAGTATGGGTCATTGGTACCTTAAGTCCCACATTTTGATATATCAGCACATTAGTTTTAGGTTTCAGCAAACCACAGCAGGGGTTTATTTACTTTAATCATGGCAGACCTGGATGGAGTTCTTTTCTATATAAATATAGTGTATCTGTAAGATAAAGCCTTGATGGAAAAATGAAGTATTGATTACCTAACTTCACCATATGAAACCACGTCCCTCATTTTATGTTGTAAATGAGTACACTCACATATCTCAACAACACAAATTAGAGGTTACATCAATTGAAAAGTGCACCTGATATGCAGCTGATATGTACCTTTTAAGGTTTGTTTTTTCAGTGGAAAGATTGAGAGGGCAGGAGAAATTATAGTCTGTCATACATTTCTGCTACTCAGGAGAGAAAGATGGGCTCACTTATGGATTATGTTGCCCATTGGAAACAGTGTTTAAGGTTATGTAAGGCAGATTACTGTACCACACCATCACACCACTGGTGGTTTTACCCATGAATCAGTTAGACACAACAACACATAGACACAACATAAACATACTGGAAGGAAAACACACACACACACACACACACACACACACACACACACACACACACACAAAACAAATGGACCCATTACTAAATGAGCAATGTACTTACATTAAACAAATCTACATATCTGGACATTTCATCTCCTTATGCTCCAAATACTAATATTTCATCAAAGTTAATTATTGGTATTCACAGTCAGAAATCATGATTCATAGCTAAACAAATAGGCATAATATGTATGCTCTTGAATGTACAAATTATTCAAAAAAATCAAGTGCAATAGAACAGTCTCAACCCTTAATATAGTGATGCAAGCAGCTGCTCTTTACATGTCATCTGTAAACCTGGCTTTATTTCTGAGCACTGAGAAGTAAACTAAAACATCAGTAACACAATATATCAGCAGGTGAAAAGACTGCATAAAGAAAAGAGTTACCCCTACTATTCCTCTAATAAATAAAAGATTAATAAAGACTAGCTCACTTTAGCTGTTCACCAATGCTATTATTGATGCAATGGCCAAAGCTTGGCTCTATGCTCTGAACTAAAAAAAAAAACAGGCCTATTGATCTGATATGATCCATCCATGAGATGAAGCTACAGTATGTAACTAAATCCCACATGAGTGCATGTTGTGGATATAAAATCCACTGGGACTTGGCTTGCTAATGTGATTGCATTCTGCGTTCTGTTGGGCATGTGGAGGAGGACACAGGGGCAATGAAATGTTGTAGCACTATATGCATATGTGCAAAGAGGTGCTCTAAGCAACATCAAATGCATACTTTTACAAATAAAAATGTAACAATAGTATAGCAAGACATTTACAACATTTTACAAATAATTGTTAATAGGATTTCTTCTACTGTATTTGGTAACAGAGATGAAGGCCTTTTGTCGTAGTAGACGTGACATTATTGCATATGGTAATGGTATTAGAAATACAATATATATCATGTTTCTGGAACATTTTCCAATCTGCCTCAAGGCATAAGCAGATGTGAATATTGCAGCAGCCTCCACACAATTTCATCCAAATCACACCAAAGTGTTTCATTACTCCACATCTTACCAGGCCTAATTTACATCCAAAAAACAATTAAAGAAACCCCATGTCATGTCGTTTAACCTAACATGGACAACCTTAGAGAGAATACTGTGTCACTAATTCTGCACAAGTTATTGATCTCTACCAGCCAGTAGAATCCCACTCACAATTGTGTTTAGGCAAGAAGAAAACGCAAGCAGATTTGTCGTATTGTGTGTCGCAGAGGTCACATTAGAGACGTTTGAAACAATGTCAATATCAGTAGACTTCCGTAAATCATTGTTCAGCAACATGCCCTTGCCTGGGTTGGACTCAACAGGGCGTGGGCCTCACACAGAGAATGCGCAAGGCGGGTGCCCATGTCGCGACATCTTAAGATCAATCATTTGTCATCTAATTTACCATTTGCTCATCTTCACACTCGAAGAATAATACAAGTTGTCTTAAAATAGTTGTCTTTAATGAAAGAATCAGCTCCAAAACACAAACAACCGGCCCTTTTTAGCTGCAGGTCTATCGCAGGGAGGCAGCAGCAGGCCGGCAGGTTATTCAAAATATCTACTACCCATGGTAGGGAATGTATTTTATTGCAGTCATCAAAACAAAACGGATACATATGTTTATCACCTTGAGTGTCAGTTCTTCCACTCATCAACCGTGAGCATCGTCCCCCATTATCCCCCACACTGTCGCTCTATGTAGCTCTTACCTGCAGCCAGGAGGAGACAAGGAATGGAAAGTGGATAGGGAAAACATCTCAGCCCTGTCCGCCATCTTCTTCCACAAATGACTCAGAGCGACTGCAGAAAATCACGGAGGGGAGCGCAGTCCATTCACAATCACAGGGCAGAGGACAGACGCAGCCGTGGACAGAGGTTTCTCTCCCTGCGGCCCCACAGATGCCCCCCTGGTCGCAAGCCTTCAATCAGACGAGCCTGCTCAGCAACATCAAATCTGCAGTCAACCATCCACACAAGCAGATGGGAGGGGGTGTCAAAGGAAGAAATGCTCTTCGGAGACAGTGCACAACGCCGTGAAAATTAACATACAATCCTGTTCCCCCCCGATACGCCCACGCGAAGCATAAGCGCGCAGTATGTGACCGCAGTCCGTGTTTTTCCTCGCCAAATGTCTGCTGCTGTGATGCTGCCTGTGTCACACAACGGATAGGGGCCAGCAGTGCGGAGACAGGCAGAGACAGAGGAGGAGGGGGTGTGGAGCAGAGACGATATAACGTCAGTGGTGCCGATACCGTAGGCCTATAAGTATGCTGTCCTGAGTGGATGCAGGCACAGCTTGAGCCTGCAGGCTCGATAAGCAGAAAAACAGTGACGTAGAAAAACTATTTTCGTAAAGTGTTTACACTGACATTACACTGACAGGAAAACAAGCAGACAGAGCAAACGTGCTTTCCAAAGTTAGGTCCGGGGACCACTAGAGAGGTCCTTTGGGGGGGATCCAGGGGTTCCCCGGAAAATACTTGCGTTTCAATGGCCTATTATTCAAGCCACTGTTGGTAAGATGGACTATGGTTTATTGTTTAGCTTTAGTTGATTTGTCCTCCATCCCGCTTGTGGCAGTCAACTTGAGACAGAAAAGAGAAAGTACTGCCAGCAGGAGAGCACAGTGCTACAGAAAATTAACCAACAAACGATAGGCATATGAGCAAAGGCAGAAAGCATGGCATATGCAATGGTAAATATTGAAATGAAGAACTGGCAAATTCTCAGGGCAAAAAGGAGTACAAAGTGCCAAAAAAATGCACAGGTAAGATACAAAACATATTGGGGACTGTTTTAGTGTCACTGTGCACATACGGTATACAGGCTATTTAACACAATACACGCCACTGTGCAGTGTGTATATATTTGATTTATTATGAAAATAGTAATACACATGGTCTAATACAATTCCATGTAGGGTATTATGGAAGGTCTAATCACATACAATCCATATATTTATTCTATTTAACCTGACATGTAGGCTATCTCAAATGTATAACTTTTGTAAGTAGAATCACTATAATAAGCCATACAAACATCTTAATACTTTTCCCCCCGGAAAACACTGTCGTTCAGATAAAAACACATACTGTATATGCTAGGTATATTTTGAATTGAGATTGGCGTTGGTTTAAGATGATCAGAGGCTGAAGGTTGCCCTTTTCCTCCATTTGTATTTATCACTGATTGTAGATTGACAATCAATCAGTGAATCACACCTCAGACTTTAGGCGGTATCATGTGATATTGAGCAGGCGCAGTGTGGAGCTGTTTACTGCCTGTGGTGCTGAAGTGTATATGGCTAAGCTGCAGTTTACCACCTGTGCCACACGGGGGCGGTAAATGTCCACTCACTCACTGAAAAGCTGACAGAACAAGTGCAATTCTATTGTACGGTGGCCGACAGGGGCAAACGCACTGCAACTTAATAAAACACGCAAATAGACAAAACACAAGCAAATTAAGAAAACACATGCGCAGCATTTAGCAAACGCGCTGCAAATACACACAACACAACCAAATCTGCAAATACAGAAACAATGCATATTACACAACGGAAGTTCTCCAGGGCTCTAGGGGGAGCACCATGTGGAACAGCTTGATTTTCGGGGAGAGAACGCTCTGCCTTTTTATTACCAGGAATTTACAGACACGTCTCTTCTGATTGAGTATCACCTGTGATGCATTTGTTTTCGGGGATTGTATGCTTTTCTTTTTGCATCGTTTCTGTATTTGCAGCGCGTATGCGTATTTGGTTGTGTTGTGTGTATTTGCTGCGCGTTTGCTAAATGCTGCGCATGTGTTGTCAAATTAATGAAGGTGTTTTCTTAATTTGCTTGTGTTTTGTCTATTTGCGTGTGTTTCATTAAGTTGCAGTGCGTTTGCCCCTGTCGGATACTGTAGTATTTCCCCCCTTACACTTAACAGGATTCACTAAGTTATTCAAACAATAAACAGTGATGAAATGGAGGGTAACACCCATTACAACTTTAACTTTTACCAAATGATTTTCTTATTTATTCTTACACTTTAATTGTGTTTTGATAGCCTATGTTAAATGTTGATCAAGTGAGTAAATATGGTTACTTTGTTTAAACTGAACTATTATCAAGAAGCAATTGAATAACATACAGACAGTTATGAAGTAAGGAAACTTTTTTATTCTGATGGTCATAACCATGGCAGGGACTTCAGTTAAGTGACCACCTTCTCTCCAATGGGGATGGGACCCAGGGTGACATGACCTTCCCATTCGAAAACTAAGGAAGAAAGACAGAAGACGTGTCATAGTATGCACCATTGTGGTTGTCTTACAACACAGGCACACATACAGTACCAACTTGTGATAGTGGCAACATAATATCAACTCTGATAAAAATAGTAGTGTAATTTAATGTGTTGACTGTTCAATTTTCCTCATATAATATCACATTAATTAGACAATTAATTTTTTTTAACAAACTTTGTCTTTGGGAAACATCCCGAATGTTTCTCCAACGAATATTCTTGCTGCCGCCAGCACCAGTTGAGCTGCCGCCGCCAACACCAGTTGAGCCGCTGCTGCCAGCATCAGTTGAGCCGCCACCGCCGCCATAACCAGTTGAGCCACTTCCATAACCAGGTGAGCTGCCGCCATAATGAGGTTTGCCGCCGCCATAACCAGTTGAGCCGCCACCGCCGCCATAACCAGTTGAGCCGCCACCGCCGCCATAACCAGTTGAGCCGCCACCGCCGCCATAACCAGTTGAACCGCTGCCAGCACCAGTTGAACCGCTGCCAGCACCAGTTGAGCCGCTGCCATATTGAGTTGAGCCGCCGCCATATTGAGTTGAGCCGCCACCGCCATAACCAGTTGAGCCGCCACCAGCGTGAACTCCACCACCTGGAGGGAAAGCTGGTAAAACTACACCAGATGGTGGTCCAAATGAACCAGATTCACAGGAGCCACAAGCTGCATCAACTCCGCTGGCCTCCTTCCAACTAGGAAGAAAGAGAGATGCAAGCAGTGAATACCGTATCACACATAATCACACTTTTTTCACACATGCAGACTCACCTATTGATGTAGGAACAAGCTCTATGTGTAGCATCGATGCCATTGTTAGCAGATGTCGCTTTCAAGTGGCAGGTAATGTAGAGCTGTTGGAATAATAGAGGGTTATTATTAGATGTTTTTACGCAGCATTGGATGTAGACTATAGCAGAAAATATTAAATCAGTCTTGAAGATGCTAACCATTCCACTGGCAACACCCTGGAATCTGAAGGCTTCCAACTGGAACTGAAGCTTGTTGTCTGCAACGCGAGGCATGAACTTAGAGACAGAGCCTGTGATCCTAGCATCGACCAAACACCTGCATGCGGAGAAACATTAACATTAGTGATGGACTCAAAAGTGTTTGTGATCATGTATTCTCACTGTACAGAAAAAATTCAATTAACTCACCCAAAGTTATCAATAAAGGCATAGCTAGGGGTGGAGGTCACGTCAGTTGACAGAGTAGCTACGCAGCTATCCACATAAACTCTGAGCGGCACATGGAAGAACTGCTTAACGGTAGCCTGAATATTTATAATGTCTCCCAGGAAATACTGATAGCTTGGCCTCTCATTTTGCCAGTCATCTGTGCAAGGAGATAATGACATTTTAGCATTGTTGACAAATATATATTTCAAATCACAGGCCCAGAGAAGTTAAAAATTGCAGATAAATCGTTTTTTTTAACTCACCCATCATGAGTTTCAGGGTGAAGTATAAGAATTCATCTGCCACCATAACCGCAGAGAATGGGATCCACAGGGGGTCAAGAGCAAGGCTGCTCACATTTTTCTTCCTGAATGATTAAATGTTCATTACAATGCAGACTAAAGTAATTTTCACATCAATGTCCATCTGCTGTTCGAATAAGCTAATCAGATTTGGTGAGCTATGGTTACTGGATTTGCTTAGGTCAAGGGTAATGGATTACATATCAGTTTAAGATCGTTATGTTGTATAATGTTATTTATTTGTTTGTCTTCGTATTGCCACACCTTTCACATATAGTCTACATACCTTGGGTAGTGGCACTCCACAATTACAGCAGCTTGGGTAGTCCTCACCACAGGAGCAATGCCCAGAGGATGGGGAACATAGTTCACAGTGAAGCTGTAGATGAGGGAATCTTCTTTCATCTAGTTGAGATATAAATATTATATATAAATATATATTGCAATAAAATAGCATCATACATGAACATATTTTACCATAGTTTGACTTAATATTCATTGCAGTGTATTATTTTGGCATCTTCAGCTTACCGTTAATGTGCTTTGACAATCTTGCAGTGCCACTTCAAAAATCAACACTTTAGCAACAGGGTCCTCTGCAACAGGAGCACAGTTTCCCAGGAAAAGGTCGGCAGGGTTGATTAACTGGCCAATCCCAAACATGTCCTTCTTGACTTCGACATGAGCAACCTTCTCTTTGCACTCAACAGCAACAGTTGCAGCAGGAACAGGATATCTCAGCTCGAAAGGCACCACGACTGGGGCAACAGATGGGGCTACTACAGGGTATTTCCAGTTGAGTGGCTTCTCAAATGTATGCTTCGTCTGTTGTGGGTCGTGAGGATTTTTTTTCACTGCCGTTGGGTATGCAAGTGCTGATTGCTTGTTAGAAGGAGGGTTCCATTGAGCATTGCATAAGCTGACCAGTACCACAAGGCACACTGCAGTACACTTCATCACTATGGCTTCACAGCAACAAATTGCATACACAAGTTCACTAGATGCTGTAGGGAAGGTGGGCATATGCACCTGCTTTTATAGTACAGTGAGCATGTTTACTGCCATTACATTCCTGCCCTTTCTGTTGGCCATTACCCATCAGACCTTAGCCAATTAAATCATTGCAGCTGCAGACCAAAATAGATGCCTACAGCTCTGACATGGCATCTTTAGCTGGGTTTAGATTATTCATTCTTTTAATGCATAAAATGTTACTGTGCCCAGAAATAACCGCCCATGTGCTGAAACAAATCAATCTGAGGTTAAAGTACCAAATTAAATGAAAACTGTAATAGCATCATCAGGTTCATTTAAAAGTTATCAATAATTTTTCTTCAAGCAAGTGAGAAAAAAATATATAACTATTTGGCAAACATGCACTTAAAAAGTAGTGGCAACAAACAGTTATGTTGACTCTGGGTTAGGTCTACCTGCCCTCAACATGTCAAACTTCAGTATTTTGCCAAAGTACATTTTGTGAAAGGCTGAAAATCAATATGGCTCCAGCCTCCTGCCAGTGGTGGAAGAAGTATTCAGATCTTTTACTTAAGTAAAAGTACTAATACCACACTGCTCTGTAAAGTAAAAGTCCTGCATTAAAAATGTTACTTTAGTAAATGTATCTAAGGATCATCAGAAAAAATTACTTAAAGTATTAAAAGTAAAAGTACTCAATGCAGACAAATCCTTACATTTTAGAAACTGGAAACGATCAAAACAGTTCTGTCAATCAACTAAGTGTTTACACTGCTGATTATTTCAGCTGTTGTTGAGTAGTTTAATTTATAATAAAACATTGCAGTTTATAAACTATTACATTTTTATACTCCAGTGTTAGGTTTCCCTTCTGGATGTGACAATAGATTATCCATACAAGGACCACGTCTGTGAACTGGTCAGATTTAGTCTGTGAACTAGGTCAATAAGAAAGACAACGTCTGTGAACTTATCAAGAGACAGATAAATTCTGGATTTAGCAAGGTTTACCGAGATTAAACTACACCGTAGTGAAAAGTAGCTGAAAAGTGTTTTTTTTTTTTTTTTTATCATTTTACCTGCACTTTGATGTTTTATAGATATATGTAGATATTCACAGCTGCTTTATTGTAAAAGGATGCGATGAAGGCGATGCGTTCATGGACCTCATTACCAGCTCGGCCCTTTCCGTGTCGGCCAGTTCTGCGGCATTCCTACTCTGTCTATGGGTGTCGAGAAGGTGAATCTACCCTCCCAAGATGAGGTCGATTTCCCTTTCAGAAGAGAAGGGGCCGGCGCCAGAAACCAGAAGCAGCCCCAAAATTGCCATCGCCAAACTCACAAGACTCCATTTAAATATACAATACTTTTAGCGTGAATAGAGCCAGCATATTTTTACCAGAAAATGGGTGAATTAAGGGTTTATTTTAACCAAATCAGAGTGTTGATTGTTGGAACAGTGGAAAGATGAACCCACAAGGCTTTTAATAGTTTTATTTTTGTTTCTGTCGACGTTGAATGAAGTGTATTTCACAATGATAAAATTACTTAAATTGAAATGGTCTGGTGGTGAGTCTGGTGGGTTTGACGAAAGTGACTTGGGTCTGTCTGTTTAATTAAATGTTTATCTAATTACTCTTTCGTCTTGAGTATGCTTATGTTGTGTCATCATAATATAAGATATTGTTATACTGTAATGCTTCATTGAAAGTGAAAAATGACTTTCTTATATTCTTTAATGAGTATGATGCCGAATTGTTCTATAATTATATGTCACATGTTTGTAAGAATTTAAAAATAGGCTAAAGTTAAGAAAAAAAAACCTGTGTATTTTAAAAATGTGTAGCTCAGGTCTTAGTACATAATACATCCATGAGCTCACCACTGAGATGCTGGAACAGACTTTCACTTGCAAAACGGCTCCAGGGCTCCTAGTAGCCAAAGATATATTACATCCGTACTGGTTTAGCAGCACCAAATAGGTTATATATTTTCAAAATATATTTTTTAGAACTTCTTTGGCAGTACCATTGACAATGACTGGGAATTGTTTTAGGGCTTTATCTGATAACTTTCGAAACAGGCAAATTCAATTTATTTCCAATTTTGTTGTACATAGTCCTATTTCAATCAAAGATAGGCTACTATTTATTCCTCACAATTAAGATATTTTAATTAATCTTAAACTAAGATAGGACTATGTTACTCAAAATGCAATTGCAAAGTCAATATATCAATTCAGACTAAACAAGAGATAGTCTGTTATTATTTATCCAAATTAGTTTTATGATTGGCCTATTTTAACGTTCATATGTTAATGATATATTCATATTATCTTTCTGAAGGGTCAAAATCCAACTGAAGGCATCACAAATGTGAATGTAACTTCAACACAATTGCAGGGCAGAAAAATAATAGCTTTACTAGGACAGAGACCGCTACGTCAAACAAACCTCATCTGTTTTCTCTGTGTCATGGGCAAGAATCTTTTTTTCCAGTAGGCTATTTCTCTGAAAATTTTACTTTGCAGATATCTCCAAAATTCATTCATGTGATGATTTCTGTGATTCAATTCTAGATATCTTAAAAGGAATTTTAACAAGAAAAACTATTTTGGGAAATATCTTGAATTATTATTCTTACACCCTTATGACTTTTGTAGATATATAAAATCTAATTATTAGGGCTGTCAATCGATTAAAAAATGTAATCTAATTAATTACATACTCTGTGATTAATTAATCGAAATTAATCGCATACATAATTAATGGTGCCTGAACCGATACTTTTTAAGAAAGTAAAAAAAGAAAAGAAAAAAAAAGGGTACTAAACAACAGTTGGTGACATTAAAGAACGGCTTGTTTATTGCTAAAGCCATATGGTCAAAATGAAATGTTTAATAATAATGTATAACAATAACAATAACTTATTTCACTAGTAAATTGCTGTTGAACGACAAAAACAACCACCAGATGGTTAAGGACATTTACAATAACTTCAAATGCACCACGAAGCTGTAGTTTACCAGTTTCATTGAACGCACCGTCTGTGTTGTTTCTCCGACGGCAGCTACAGATTGTTACCAAAGCCCGTCTACGGAAAGCCGTTCCACTCCCTATTCAGCCCCATTGTACCGAATTTGGTTGCAGTTCCACCAGAGTTCCACTGGGGGTCATCGCGGTCCAGTGCTAAATGAATGGGACTCTATGGAGCTAGACGGCTAAATGTGTCTCTTTCGCCTGATTGTCGTTGAGAAATCTCAGATTTGATTGTAGTTTTTGCAAGTTCAACATGGATTATAGGTCAAAAGTTGAATGAACGAGTACTTGTGTCCTTTCGATTTCTTACAGGTTGAGTTGTTGTTTCCCATAACACGCTAGCATTCTGCTAATGAATGCTGATTGGTCAGTGAAGGACTAATTACGATCGGAGATCCCGCTTGACGGCATCCAAAGCAGAACCAGAATGTCAGAGTGAATATTTCGGCGTGGTCTTTAAAACATTAGAAAACCTCTTTCTAGCACGTGTATTAACAGGGAGAGCCTAACCTGTCAGCTGTGTTGTCGATGCTTCGAGAGAACAAAGGAAGCGACTCAGAGCTTGCCGTAAAGCAGTATCTCTGGCCGTATATGTGTATGACGTCATTGACATTTTAAAAGGCTGTTTAGAACAAAAAAGCCACTTTAAAAAAATCTAACACCCAGCAGTGTGTATTTTCTTAGCCTCCCCTTTCAATTACAACATTCAAATTACTAGACAAAAAATGATATCCTGAGAAAAGTGGATTTAGAGGGGTATAGCTCCATAGAGTCCCATTCATTCTGCACTGGCCTGTGAGCGCCCCATATATAGAACTCTGGTGGCACTGCAACCAGTTCAGAAGTCGGAAGTAATGAGAGAGTGGAACTTCTTCCCTTATTAGAAATTCTTTTACAGTCTATGATTGTTACATACCGGTGTTGAATCCTTAGCTGTCAGCATTGTAACCGTGTTTATCCAGCTACTAGCTAGCGGTAGGCTAACGTGAGCTGCTGTGGAGTATAGTGTTAACTAGCGTCACGTGTAGCGGTGTTTGTGTTGCCTGTATCGTCTTCAGAGCATCAGAGAGAAGCGCAGACATATCAGTGGCACCAGATTTCGGTAGCCAGGGTTGGCAGGAAGAAGATTTTTACAAGTAAATGTTCCAATTAATGATCCAGGCAGCACATTCTCGTCTCCCTCCTTCATTTTACAGTCGAATGGTGGCTAGAACGGCTCCGGGTCAATATGGAATGGATTAATCTGCGTTATTTTTTTTAATGCGTTATTTTTTCTCAGATTAATTAATCGAAATTAACACGTTATTTTGACAGCCCTACTAATTATTATTAATTTAAGCTTGCCATATATTTTTTTAAACATTTATATGATTCCAGAATACTCCAGATACTCATAACTTCTTTGTAGATAAAGGAAAATGAAATTATGTTTTAGTTTTCCCTATAGTCGTAACTCCAGTTCAAGAGATCTACAATTTCATTTTGACTAAAATTTAACTGCAAATATCCAAAAGGATAATTAAAGGTGCAATATGTATTACATGTACTGTATTAAATGGCTATGTTCAGAAAATTGTCTGACTTTTGTGCGCAGAAACTCGAGTGAAAATAATTACCTCTTCTGAAGAGTCCATTATGTTATTTTAATCCGCCGTGTCCTCCTTGGCTACAAGTAACTGTGTGGAGGAGGGGGCACTTTCTTGTGTGATTACGGAAGGCTTGTATCATGTGGATGCAGTAACAGTGGCATTATCATTACTTAGAAATCCTCATGGAGGCGACAGAAACTATGCACTATAGCTTTAAGATATCTTCTAAGAAATCAAAGATATCTTCAAAGAAATTAAAGATATCTTCAATAAAAAACTAAGTTTGAGTTATATAACAATGGAGATATTTGAAAGTCAAAGGTTAACTGTAAATATTCTAAACAACTGTTTGGACATGAATATAATGATAAATCTGAGACTGCACAAATCTGTCCATGTTCAAATCAAAAGTCAAAACTCACTTTTTTGAAACTGCTTTTTATGTTTAATTAACAGTAGTGTGTTATATAAAAAGGTTGAAGGAAACTTTATCATGGTCTACATTTTTAGAAAAGTAAAATATACTTAAGATGATAACAGGTATTTGTTTTGTCTACATGAAGGTCTGCTGCATAAATACAATGTGACCTGCACATTGTAGGTCATGCAGACCCTGTGAAGGTTTTTGTGGAAATTGTACAAACAAGCTGTTATTTATTCTTTTCAAAACCAATAACAATCAGTGTGCTGTCTGTAGCAACTGGGATAGATTCTTACATAATAGTAAGTTTGTTATCATGCATACTGTTAGTATCTCCTGATGCTGTTGTGCTGATGTGTGAAATTCCTGTAATTTGTTCTCTGAGTTTACTTTTTTTGGCATGACCTCTAATCTCTTTAGTGAATCACCACAGACCAACCAGTTACTGGAGCATTTGATTGGCAGGTGTGGGCAGCAAATATGATGTGAGTCATCAGCAAGTCAACATTGCCAATACCTTATAAAAGCCAGCATCTTCACAACATATTTTTAACAGCACCTAGTGTTCTTTGTGAATCACTCTGTTCTGTGAAGCCATGGCATTGAAGTTGATTTGCGGTTGTCTTCTGGCAGTTGCCCTGCTTGGTTGTTTTGCTTTAAATGAGGATAACAGTGAGATTAATAAATTCGAGTGGGCGCCTATACCCCAGCTGCCTCAGTCGCTTCCGTGGCAATCGCAGCCCCAGCCATCTTGGCCTCAGTGGACACCCAAGCAGCCTCCAAAAAAGCCGTCTTGGCCCAATCAGGCCCCTCAGCAGCCACCACAGCCTCAGTTTCCTCAGAAGCCTCAGCAGTCACAACATCCTCAGTCTCCTCAGAAGCTTCAGCAGTCACCACAGCCTCAGTTTCCTCAGAAGCCTCAGCAGTCACCACAGCCTCAGTTTCCTCAGAAGCCTCAGCAGTCACCACAGCCTCAGTTTCCTCAGAAGCCTCAGCAGTCACCACAGCCTCAGTTTCCTCAGAAACCTCAGCAGTCACCACAGCCTCAGTTTCCTCAGATGCCTCAGCAGTCACCACAGCCTCAGTCTCCTCAGAAGCCTCCACAGAATAATCCTCAGCAGTCCCCACTGCCTCCACGGAAGAATCCTCAGCAGGCCGTACAGCCTAAGAAGCCTCAGCGGCCGACAGAAGCATTTCACTCTTGTGAAGTAGCTGAACAGTACAAGATACAGTGTGGAGCTCCTGACATAGATACTTCACACTGTAATGCTATAAACTGCTGCTTTGATGGACGCATGTGCTATTATGGAAAATCTGGTAAGTATGTTTCTATTCCTCACAGAACTAGATGGATATCCTACTCTGATACTTCAATTTGGGGTCTTTGCTTCATAAATAGTTTTTCTCAGTTACTCTTCAGTGCACTAAGGACGGCCAGTTCATCGTGGTAGTGGCGAGAGACGCCACCCTACCAAACCTCGACTTGGAGTCAATTACTATGCTTGGAAGGGATCAAGACTGCAATCCTGTTGGCACCACTTCAGCTTTTGCCATCTACCAGTTCCCTGTCACTGCCTGTGGCACTGTCATGATGGTAAGTGTTG
Organism: Sander vitreus; assembly: GCF_031162955.1. Taxonomy (NCBI): domain Eukaryota; kingdom Metazoa; phylum Chordata; class Actinopteri; order Perciformes; family Percidae; genus Sander; species Sander vitreus. The sequence continues at coordinate 11,631,815 of NC_135862.1, read as the reverse complement.
TTGACTCATTTGACTGTTAAATTTGATTTGTATTAATTTTCGTCGGGTAGTAATAAAGACCAAAATACTGCTAATTTACTGTAGGAGGAGCCTGGGGTTATAATCTATCAGAACAGGATGTCCTCTTCTTTTGAAGTCGCTATTGGACAAAACGGAGCCATTACCAGAGACAGCAGCTTTCAGTATGTGTTTTTCTTTCTTTACACTTGTCACAACATGAAAGATTACTACTACTATGACTAGTACTCGGCTAAGGCTTCAATATTCAGACAATTCAATGGTATCAAGACAATACAGTGAACTGTTGTTGAATTCTCTACAATTGGTTATCGTTAGTTCATTGGGATATTTTACAAGCCAAACTACATTCAAATTGTTTTCTGACTGATTGACTGACAAAGCCCTTATTTCTTGTCTCAGGCTCATTTGCCAGTGTAGATATACTGGCATCTCAGTTGAGGCTCTGATCATTGAGGTTCAACTGGTCCCTCCACCACCCCCAGTTGCTGCTCTTGGACCACTGAACGTGGAGCTGAGGCTGGGCAACGGAATATGTACTACCAAGGGTTGTTTCGAACGTTAGTGTCAAGGAGATATTCTGTGCAGTTATAGTCTCATTTGGCGGTGACTGCATCACCAATCAATGTTTTCTCTTTGAGCAGAGGATGTGGCCTACAGCTCATTTTACCTGGATTCCGACTACCCCGTCAAAAAGGTGCTCAGGGATCCTGTGTACGTTGAGATCCGAATTCTGGAGAGGACTGATCCCAACCTGGTCTTGACTCTTGGAAGATGCTGGGCAACTACTGACCCCTTCCCTTATAGTTTTCCTCAGTGGGACTTGCTGATTGATGGGTATTTATATTGATGGTTTAACTTGAAATAGGCATTTATAATATTTTTTTAATATATTTATACTAAGTCCCAACTTTTCACTTTGTCTTCTTGCTACAGCTGCCCATACCGTGATGACCATTACATGACCGCCCTGATCCCTGTCGGTGCCTTATCAGGTCTCCAGTTCCCAAGCCACTACAGACGTTTTGTGTTTAAGATGTTCACATTTGTAGGTACTGGAAGTCCCAGTAACCCCGTGAACAGCGCTAGGAAACACAATTCAGATCCACAGGTTATGGTTCCTCTCCAAGTAAAGGTATATGATCCAACAAGCCTATTTAAAAAAAAAGGTTTTAGTTTAGTTTTCATACTATTTTTAATATCAACGTATCTACATATTTTCCAACAATACATTTGTTTTTGACCAGGTATACATCCACTGCAACACAGCTGTGTGCCAACCCTCTCCTGCAAATAACTGTGAACCTCGGTGCTCAAGAAAGAGTAAGTAGTAGACTACAGTATTCGCTTTGATGATAGATACACCACCAATACAGTGTTAGTCTAAGCATGTTAGCTGTGTTTTTGATTAAAATAAATCCAGGAAGCTAAATAGATCATGACTTTCAAGGGTTATACAGGAACAGCATGGTTTGTGGTATGGAAATCAAACAAAGTAAATGATCTCTGACATCATCTTGTGTCTTAACCTCAAGTCTTACAGCAACTGACCATTGCCATGTATTGTACACAGGGAGAGACGTTCTTGCTTCTGTCCAGAGGAACTCCAGAGCTGAGACCACAGTGGTGAGCAGTCAGGAGATGATCATCATAGACCCAAGCCAGAGAATTTAGTAACAACATGCAGACAGAATCTTGTCATACAACATCAGTTTTCTTATACTTAATGAAAGGTGATGAGTGAAGGTTTTGAATAAATCTTCATGCTGATATACCATTTTGTCTGATTTTATACAATGTCAATTAGATATATGGTTTACTCTGTGAACTCACAGAACTAAAAGCTAATATTAATACTGCAGAAAATACATAAGTCATTCTACAGAAACGCCCACTTTTGGAATAACAATTTCACTTAAAATTCAACTCAAATGTGACACTTTTGATTTCACATGACCAAAAAACACAAAGTAACACCAGTCAGTCCTTCCAGAAAAATGTTTGTGAGTTTTTTTGTGATTGTTGCGGGCAAAAATCCTTGATTATGTGGCACTTTTTTTTTTAAAACGCGATGGAATATGCGGGATATTTATGCAATTTTATGCGATGAAATTGCAGGAACTTGCAAAAACTGCGGCGAAAGTGCGGCGTATTTGAAAAAATGTGGTCCCCGCATAAATATGCGGACTTTGGCTGATTATGCATTGAATTATGCGATCGCATAATCGCGTTTTTCTGGAGGGACTGGACCAGTGACACAATTGTTCATTGAATATAATTTATTTAAGATTATAAATAGTGTATTTTGTACAAAACCAAAGACTATCACTTACACTCTGTCCTTTAAAGTACATTGAACATTGCCAAACTCATGTGCCACTAATACTATTACAATTCAGATACATTGTCAAACTCATGTGCCACTAATACTATTACAATTCAGATACATTGCTAAACTCATGTGCCACTAATACTATTACAATTCAGATACATTGCTAAACTCATGTGCCACTAATACTATTACAATTCAGATACATTGCCAAACTCATGTGCCACTAATACTATTACAATTCAGATACATTGTCAAACTCATGTAAAATTATAAACTATAATATAATCTATAATATACCCTACACCCAGGATTGCACATTTGATTTTCTATGAAACCACAAAAGTGTACGCCAATAACATAGCTGAAAACCAACTTCATTTCCCAGAAACCTTCAGTGTACGGGGAACTGACGTACAAAGTCTAGCAACGACCAATGAGCTTAGCATAAGATTACGGAATTGAATTGTGATTGGTCATTGAATACGCCAGTTCGACTCTGAACTCGACAGAAAATCCCCGATCACTGCGCGTGCGATGAGTATAATAACAGTCTTATGAATGTATGATGCGATTCAGATCATTCAGCTATGTTTGGCTCTTCCGGTTAAGTAGCCTTACCGGTGAACTGCGTTTGTCAGCGAGTCCCTCTTCCCGTTTCATACCCATATTTCACAACGGTCTTCCTTTGCTCTTCGCCCGGCATCTCACGATGCAGTCGAGTCGAAATGTGACCAGCAGTAGTTGCGGAGAGGAGGGCATGGGCAGAGCAGAGAAGCCAGGGCCGGAACTTTTCAGTAACATCCCGACTGTCACAACGGAAGGTGTGGACCCTCCGGCGGAGAAGAAACGAGTAGGCAGAACGCTTGTCGTTAACGAGAGAAACTTGAGGACCCCGAGTCCCCTGTATGGGGCCAACTATGATGACGACTCGGAGGCAGAGTCTTTTCGGGATGGGAGAACCGAGGAGGTCGACCGGGACACCAGGGGAAGGGCGTTTGCTTGGTGCCGAGACTTTCTGTCAGGGTCGTGGAAGACCATCAAAGAGGGTGATTTTAAAATCAGCATCGTCAGGTAAATTAATGCCAATTACAGCTGTACTAAGGATAAATATTCCTAGAATTGACAGGGACCACTAGTGGCTGCCCATGGTCTATGTCACAGGGTTACATTAGAGAGATACATAATGTACAAACGTATCTGGTGACCCCACAAATTGTTCTTTGGACTCCTTGAGGAGTCTTTACACCCGTTTGGGTACTACTATCTTATGGTATTGCTGCTGCTGTTTACATTTATGTAATATTTTTCGTGATATCCATTCTGCATCCCTCTAACACTAACGTTACACGATTACCTTTATTTCTACAAGGAGCCCTCAATTTAACCATCAAAGCTGGACACAATTTAGATTAAATTCAAGTGAATCTAAATGTTGATAAATTCAACTGGTTTTGATTGCACAGAGTAGGCTACAAGTACTGACACATAATGCAGTTTAGCATCTAACCAGAAGTGCTAAAAGCAGGAAAGTGCAAAGTAATGTAGTGGTATACAAATAATGAATACAAAGATACAGTAAAGGGGAGGAATTCATATGCTAAGATATATACACTATGAACAGTATTAATAATATGAACAGTGTGATACAAATGCACTTAGATATGCAGTAAGAAAACAGTATGAATGTGCTGCAAGTAGGCAAAACATATGGTGCACAAGTATAAGTAGTACACTTGTATAAATATGAACTATAGGTGAGATGTATACAGTATGGACAGACAGTAGATTTCATTTGTATGGGTTGTAGTAGCATATATAGTCAGGTAGTGTATGCACACTGACAGTGGTAATTAAGTATGAGTCAGCAGCCAGTGAGGCAGAGACAGTCTTGGTGCAAATGATCATTCACTTTACAACAGATATATTAGGCAGACACTAAACCACTTTTATACGGTTTAACGTTGACTTTGCCAATATTCAGTGATGGATGTCATGGCCCGCAACAATAAACAAACATCAAAGCATTCAAAGAAAAATCCACTGGTGTTGTCTAATATTTATTTTGACTAGATCCTGTGGTGTCACATTAAATTTCCTCCAACGTGATAACACTGATGTTTTTGTCTTGCAGTGGTGGACTGAGTAATCTGCTGTACCTGTGTAGTTTGCCTGACCGTGTGCCCTCTGTGGGAGAGGAACCTCGCCAGGTGCTCCTTAGAGTCTACGGTGCCATCTTACAGGTTGGTCTTTCTAGTAGGGTCCTCCAGAAGTTAATTATCCATGAATGTGCAGCACTGTAGCAGTGTCATTTTCCTTCACATGGAAGTATAACCTAAACTAAAAACGCCATCAAACTGTGTCTGACTTTCTGTGACGCAGGGAGTGGACTCCCTGGTGTTGGAGAGCGTGATGTTTGCCATCCTGGCAGAACGAGCTCTAGGACCAAAACTTTATGGCATCTTCCCTGCTGGACGCTTAGAACAGTACCTTCCGGTATCACACACGCACGCACGCACGCACGCACGCACGCACGCACACACACACACACACACACACACACACACACACACACACTATGTCCTTGACTTTTTATCTTTGTTTAAAGCATTCAACATACAGAAATTTAGAAATGCATTCACATTGAGCAATAGCCTTTAGTTGCCACCATGTAACGGCATCAAATTTGTGGACATTTAAATGTCCTAGTGTATTTACTTAATTGTGTTCCCAATGTAGAGGAAGCATTTGTATCATCTGCATTTCTCTGTTTTTTTCAGAATACCCGCATGCGCACAGATCAACTTTCAGATTCGGCCATATCAGCTGAGATTGCTGTTAAATTAGCACATTTTCATGAAATGAGTATGCCCTTTAACAAAGAGCCTAAGTGGCTGTTTGGGACCATTGACAAGTAAGTACACCTCGATATCACTTTCTTTCTTTTTCTAGAACTGTCTGTTTTTTGTAAATTAAATTATTATAAATGTTTTTGCTTTAGATACATGGATCAAGTGATGAATCTTAATTTTGTACGTGAAGCACATGTGAAGAAGTACAAGAAGCTGATGAAGCAGGACCTGCCTGCTGAGCTGGAGAGCCTCCGGTGAGTTGGAGCACAGGCCTCAAAGGATCAAATACTGTATATTGCACGATGTGCCTTAATGCATATGGTATACACATAAAGCCTTCAAGTTGTGGCAGGTAGGGTTGAAGGGTAATTCCGGTATTTTTAAGCCAGGACAGTTTTTTTCTATGCATTTGTGTCTAAGCGACTAATGTAAGCAAAACTCTTCGTAGTTGGTCCAGTATTAAGCGAGAACGCTATAACCGGCAGCCGCAAATCGGGCTGCAATGTGACCATGTAGGGAAAAAAGGACACCGTCAATGTACTTGTTTTTGCCTGTGACAGGCTCAGATTGTCATTTTAAGTGTCTGAATATATTATGGGAAGATGAAGAAGTTGCCGTTATCCTGCTATGCTTTCCTGTGTAACTTACTGATGCCAGGTCAACACAGTTACTTTAGCTAAACTAATTCTGACTCTGCTGATCAAAGGAACATGGGAGGGCAATTGAACGGTGTTAAATGGGTGTGTGACTTTTTCTGCCAATGAGGCTACAAAGTAACCGACGTGGGACAGCAAATAGGGTGTCCTGTCATCTAGCATATGTTCAGCTATATTCATTCATATTTATCCAACATGTTAAAAAGTCACAGTAAAGCCCAGTTTTAGTCTTGCTTTTGCTGCATTAAAAAAAAGTCAATTGACTGCATTAAACGTATTTAAACATGATGTATATTGATATGAAAAGATCATATGATACACAAATAAGGCTTTAAGGGTTCTAGTTTGAGATTTGTTGCACACAAAAATTTAATTTTGGGTACAAGACAAGCTGTGTTTTTGTCTTCAGTCTAATGAATGACCTTTGTCCCAGTGCCTCCACGACTTCACTGCTGAGTCCTCCAGGCAGTTGACCCGGGCAGCCAATAGAAAAGCAGCCCAGTATTTATTGTCAGTGTTTATTTATGAGCACACACTAATCTTATCTTGTAGATAAGCCAACTTCTACTGCATGAAAATCCCTTGGCTAATTGCTGCAGTTATCTGAAGTCCTAGAACATATTTGATTTGATAACACGTTCTCTTTTCCTTACACAGATATAACACTTCAAGGTACTTGACATCTAGGTTTTGATATTTGTCTTTCCACTTCTGGAATTATTCCCCCAGTATATTAAAGATTTCAGTTATATACGCCCAAGCTTCAAGAGAGTGGAACACCACTTTTGCCACTTGTTCAAAAAGCAGTTCTGGAGCTTTTTTAGTCATACACATTGATTAGATTAGATTAGATTAAATTAGAATCAACTTCATTTTACCATCTAGCCAGAAGTGCAAAAAAGCAGTAAAGTGTAGATTAATGTACAGAATTTACAGAGTAAAATAAAGAATAATAAAATATAATGTGCAATTAACAGTAAGGGGTATTAATACACTAGATATATACAGTATAAACAATATTAACAGTGGTATGAATATGCTACGATAGAACATAGTTAGCAGTGCAGGTTAGAAAGATAAGATAAGAAATATTGAGTAATGTGACTGGATACATACAGTACGTAGATGCTTTGAATTGCTCAGTATATATACTATGATGCCTCCATATATACCTGCCATCCAGTACAAACAATGAAATCGCTGAAATATGGATATGGAGTTACATGTAGGTGTTTTATCTCATGTATGTTGTCCACCAGTAAAAGTGAAATTGGAATTAATATGATGTAGGCCTAATGCAGCCAGTGAAATAGTGTGAGTTGTAGATGTGTGTCGTTGTCTCAGTGTAGTTACTATAGTCTAGAACATCTTCATGTTTGTATTTTATACTCAATAGAATGTATTTTCTTTTGGCCTAATTTCTCATGAATCACCTAATAAATGCAACACTGACACACTCATTCTGCTCTCCCTTTTTCTATCATCACCTACGCTGTTCATCTGGGGCTTCTCTCCACCACAGTGCGTTGCTGGCAGCAACTCCATCACCAGTGGTGTTCTGCCACAATGACGTCCAGGAAGGTAACAACTTATTCTGTCCTCTCATTGAACTCATTGAACTTTAATATTCAATGGAAATTAATCTCAGAATGAAATAGCACAACTGTTGTCCACATAAAACACAGTGCTTTCACTCACACACACACACACACACACACACACACACACACACACACACACACCAAACTACCTATATGTGGTGACCAGTCTGAACAGTTTAGATCAGGGATCTTCACAGGGGGTCCGTGACCCCTAGGGGGTCCTCAGAGTCAATGCAGGGGGGCCTCCAAATTATGGTTATGTTTTTAAAGTTTTTTTGTCAAAAATTAGAAAATGAATCCAACATATTATAAGCAAACTGGCCTATAGGTAAGGTAGTCACTAAAGCCATCCACATATGCAGTTATTCCTAAGGATTCACAGTCCCACATGTATGTTTAACATTAAAACAAGAACTATACTAAACTAACTATTTTAATAGCTTAGTATTCTATGTAAAAAAGGTCTGTATATAAAGGCTTTAGTCCACCCTACAAGTTATTGTAGGCCCAGTTTAATATGCAACATGTTATGCAATGTATGTAGTAGGGGGTCCCTGCTCCATCTCTCTTCCAATTAAGGGGTCCTTGGCTTAAAAAACGTTGAAGACCCCTGGTTTAGATACTTGTCAATATAACAGAAATGCTTTTTTTTTTTGTTCGGTGAAACTTAACTATCCTCCAGTCTATATCTGACAGTAGCTAAAGTAATTAGAGAGTATGTATGTTGGTGGTTTTCTCACCCTTTGTTTGGCTGCTGCAGGTAACATTTTGATGCTGGAAGACAAGGACCACAACCTAACAGATAGACTCATGCTGATCGACTTTGAGTACAGCAGTTACAATTACAGGTAAAGTGTAAACTCTTAGTTTTTTTAGCAAATCAAATGAGTTATACATCAACAGTATTTGTACCTTTGTTTAAAAATGAGTGTTGTGGGCTCCAATTGTAGATTGTGCCCTTGTGTATTAATATACATTTTATATTTTCTTTTGTGTAGGGGTTTTGACTTTGGGAACCATTTCTGTGAGTGGGTATATGACTACACGTATAATCAGTGGCCCTTCTACAAAGCCACACCCGAGAACTATCCCACCAGAGAGCAGCAGGTCAGTCTAAACCCCTTTAAGCTGAAACAAGAAGGCTGTCTACCTTTCTTTGGCCAAATTCTTGCTCTTAATAGAGGCTCACCAGAGACAAATTTAAACAGAATGGCTTAAATAATCTCTTATTTACTCATGCTTGGAATAGAATTGCCACACTGCACTGTAATGGTAAAACTTAATCAGTGTCAAAGTTAAAATACAAACCTCAAATGAAATATATACATTGAAATATTTAAAAAGTACAAATTTAGCATTAAGGTAAAACCTAATTTAGTTCAATTCTAAGTGTATGAGAAAGATTACAAAACATGTGAAATGGTGTAAGTGGAGGTTAGTCTTTTGATTAAATGTATATATAATTTTATTACAATTACTTTAATTACAAGCATTAAAATGCATTCGTTGGGTGTAAGGGTTTTTCCTCAATATTTACATGCATGCAGTATCAACAATTTTAACTGTTAAAACAGCATACAAATATTCCCAATGTTAATATCACTCTGATAATTACTGATTGGATGTAGCATTATGATTTTCTTATCACTTTTCCCTGTGATGCTCAGACAGATACTAACTACAGTACTGGTGTTTAAGGAATCTCCTGAGAGAATAGATGTGACAAGTGCAGTTATCGGTGTTTTAAGCCCCCGACGTCTCACTGCCTGGAAGGCACTAGGATTAGGCAATGGTTATGGTTAGGGTTAAGGTCAGGGTTAGGTGCCTTGAAGTAAACGGTCACAGCGCTGCCTGGGGGCTTAAAACACCATCGAGCGACAAGTGCTCTGTTCACACAGTGCCATCTAGTGGTAACACTTGTTAATGCAATTTTGTGTTAAAAAGAGGGTTATATCAAACGCTGTAGCACATGTGGGAAATCAAATGAATCAAAATGTTAATGTAGTTTTTCCCTTTGGAGGACCCTGCCTGCAGATATTTTACTATACACTAAACATTCATTGTCTGCTCGTTGGGCCTATTGTTTATATAATAAATCCTCTTGCACTAAAGTAATTGTTTTGAACATTTGACACTGGTGCTCTTGAGTATTTTTTTTAACCTTTTGCTAAAACTAAAAATGAATACCTTCTAACAATAACCAAACATGAAGAACAAAACAAATAAGTATGTAATAAACCATTAACAGATATTAACTTTACTACATTTATTACCGTGTCACAAATCACTTTGCTTTTTATTTCAGCTTCATTTTATCAGACGTTATTTGGCAGAACAGAGAAGACACTCTGACATAACCTTGGACCAGACACAGATGGAAGAGGACATGATAATTGAAGCTAACCGGTAACACATGGTGTTGTAATGATTTACAGCAGCGATATCTATGACTAAAGGTTATAGCAGAATCACCTAAGCCCTGGTGCAGTTATGTCATCATTATTTTTGATTTGTAGGTATGCATTAGCATCACATTTCCTCTGGGGGCTGTGGTCCATCATTCAAGCAAAGATATCCAAGATTGAGTTTGGATACATGGTAAGAAGAATTTAGTTTCTTTTCTCATGCGAACACCATACAAACACCAGCTGCATACTACATGTATTTTAAAACACACAATAATGTTTGTCACTCACATATTTAAGATTATATTTGGGTAAACCTTGCCTAATAGTAAAATGTACTGTTTTGCAGGACTATGCCCAGAGTCGGTTTGATGCTTACTTCAAGCAAAAAAAGCTCTACTCCTGATTTCGACCATTTTAATCAGAATGTAATGTCTTTTTTTTCAACTATGTGTTCTTGAAACTTCAGTCCTATGCTGCAGCTATACTGCTTATGACAAGCAGTGCGGGGTGAAAGATAGACGTTTACATTTGAACGCAACGCAGGCAATCCTTTTTATTAAAGGACTTTCGCTATAGTGTGAAATTCTGTTGGAGCAGGTGTAGCTCTATAGCATTGAATGTTGGTAATGTTTTTATTGTTAATCATTTGAAGGGCAAGGTCAATCTGATGGTCAGTTATTATAATGGACAATGCTGGCTGCCAGGTAATTCATTTCAGACTTTAAATCTTACTGTTATAGTCATTTTGGTGTACTAAACCAGTAGTTTTGAGTTCAGCGGGGACGGGTTTTTTTGTGTGTTTGTAATCATTCTACCTCACTTATTTCTTCTGATGTTCATTCTGCATTAGCGTGATTCTTTCAAGGTCCTATAAGGTCCATTTAGCAAATTATTCCACAAGGGCTATTTTATACAGTATCACTGTAGTCAACAGTAATCTTAATTTAACTGTTAGAATAGTTGCAATGTGTGAGGCACTTAAATCAGTAATATTGTATCTACTAACTGTAATATATCAGCTGCACTGTCTGCCCATATTTAATTTGGCTTGTATTACCTTTCGTCATCCATGTATCATTCTATACCAATATTATTATTCAGAGCCTTTTCTGTTTTTGTCTCTGCCAAGAATCATAACTTGGAATATCTAAACATTTCTCATTTTTACCTATTGTATTAGGTAACTAAAATGTCCATTTGTTCACATGTATGCAACCACATCAACCTGACTTGCCAAATTAGATCCAACAATAATTACAATCTGTATTATAAAAGAGTCACATCCCTTTGGCCTATTTGGATGTCAAGTGGGGTTTTGGCATTTTCAGGAAGCATTTTTTTTCATTTTTAATCTTTCGTGGCTGTACTGCCATCATAATGTCCTTGTGTTTACATCTGTTTACTCATGAAAAGAAACTAGAAGCTTACCTGTCTCTCATTAACTGTTTTTTTTTTGTTTTTTGTTTTTCCTGTACAGTTTCATTCTGTTAAAACTGCTCACTATTATGTTGGTCCTCTTTGCACTGCTGAAAATATAATTAAAAAATAAACATTTGTGCTTGTGTCAGAACACCTGTTTTTCTTATGTTACTATTTATCACTCCTTAAAGATATTTAACAAATGTATTAATGCATTTAGTAAAACACAAGTTACTAAGTTACTACTTAGTAACTTGATTGCCCTATGATAATGTCGAGAGCAGAGTTTCATCCCAGAAGGTTGACTGTCCCACCTCCATGTGCCAAGAATAGACCAGTCAGAAAGAACTCCACTGCTCAAAGATCGAGGGACACTCCTGAATCGACCGAAACTGCTGAAAAACCAACAGGTATTCCGAAAGATTTAGCCTTCCAGTGCACTGCACTATTTTTTTTAACAAGCTGTTTCTGTTTGTATGTGGTCTTAAATCTGTGTTCAGTTTTTTCGCTATTTATGCTGTCAAAGAGCATGTGACAGTGAGATTTGCAGCAGGGAAAAGAAGACTAGCAGGTGGTACACGGACTAAACTGTTCTGTCCTCTACTTCTCCATTGCAGTGGCTGCTTGGAATTCTTCAGAGGGTTCGTCTTCCCGTTTTATGGAGCATTAACAATGTCACTCTGAATGTGTGAGAGGTGCATTGCATTTTTAGACCTTTGGAGTTTTACCAAATAACGGCACAGGCAGTATTAAAACTGTTGTAATGGGCTAAACTTTAATCCAAACAACACTCAGTGAGATGAATCCTCTCAGGCAACATGTTGTGACACTATTAGAGTGGATAAGCTTATGGCTGAAATGTGTTCTTACAAGACTTTGGGGAGCTTTTCCAGCAGTCAAAAGTCAGATAGTATCCACAGTTATTACAGCTACAGGATCATGCAAAGCAGACTCAGAGGAGTGGAAAACCAATGAGGCACTTTGCACCTATCACCCTGTAGATGGAGATGAAGCCATGGTTACAGTCCAAACTAGCACATGTGCATTCCATGTAAGTAAAAAAACAAAAACACAATTTTCAAACTAACCTTTAGGCCGCATACATTTTGGTTTAATCATTAATGTTTAAGGTGGACCTTGGGAGACTTTCAGAGTGCAGCGAGTACTTCCGAGCCTTATCCAGGTCCAGAATGAGAGAGACCTCAGAGAGCTTAATCCACCTGGACCATGTGTCCTCCTCTGTATTCCACAATCTCCTTGAGTTCTCCTTCCATAATAAGTTTAAAGTCCCTCAGGAGGAGTTGGGCACACACATCCAGGTACTTAATATCTCCATGCCTAATTATCCTTATTGGACATTTCGTATTTTCCTTCAATGCTGTGCTTCACCCTAAAACCAACCTACTATCTCTTGTTTTCTCCCTTTCTGACACTGGAGGTCAGCAGCTATCTGCTGGCTGAGGCCTTCCTCTCAAAGTGCCTGTCAGTCCTCGCAGATGACCTCAGCCCAGGTAACTGTTTGTCTTACCTGAGTCTGGCTCAGGAGATCTGCTGTGTGGAGCTGAAGCTAACAGTGTTCACCTACCTGAGTAGAAACCTACTGGAGCTGCCTCACCTCATCAAGTATGCTGTGTATAATTACATGACATGAAATGTTTGGACTGTTGAGTTGACTATGTTTCTTTCTTGTCTCTAAAAACTGATTCAGGTGTCTGAATGATGCAGAGAAGGACGAAGTTGTCCACCTGAGGATACAAGGAGACAGACATCTCTGTAGCCTCAGGAAGGAAAACCTGACTTCTTGGAACGATCCAGAAACGGAACGTTCCCGACATATCTTCACCCTGAAAGGGTCAGAAGACAACGGAGATTGGTATCCAGTTACAGAGCTTCCTTTCAGGGCTGACAAGTGGTGTTTCACTACAGTGGTCCTGAATAACTACCTGTACATAATAGGAGGCTACCGGCAGCGTGTGAAGAGAGGCTGGGAGTTCAAGTTGGCTTCCTTAAGGTATAATCCCTTTACTCATGCATGGGCTACCACAGCTCCTCTAATTAAGGTGAGACATTATTCTGGCTTGTGAATCAAGCTGATGACCAGTCTGTCAAAATGAAACTTCTAATGAAAACTGTCCCCATCTGTTGCGTCCATAGCACAGACGGCATTTCAGTGCAGTGGCCTGTGAAGGCTGTATTTATGCTGTGGGAGGCTGGTACTTGGACTCGCTGGTGACCCCAGACTCCAACACAGCTCTTTATACAGCTGTAGAACGCTATGATCCGTGGGGGGACACATGGAGGTTTGTGTCTTTTTTAATAGTGTAGTTCAGCTGGTAGGTTTTTGGGATGACACTGAAATACCATCATTTTTCTCATTGATATATTTACCCTCAAAGAAATATTTACCCTCAAAGAAATAACCCTTTAGAAAGGCATCCTTCAGTTATTAGTTGGTGTATAAGTGACTGAATGTAACCTTTGCCTCAGGTTTGTCTCCTCACTGCCGCTCACTGACTTCCAGTTCACCGTGTCCTTATCCCATGACGTGCCTCTTGCCACTAGCCTTGGACACTGTCTCTATGTGTTGGGGAGCATCCAGAGGACTGGAGAGAAACTGCTGCTGCAGTACAACACGAGGCATGGTAAGACAGACCAGAATAGCCCTGTTTGGCAAGAGGAATATATTGGGGGGGGTTACAGCCGAGAAAGCTTGTACACACAGTTTAGACCATTTTCTAACACACTAATCTGGACGTATTAATGGCACTTCTGTATTCTCTCTGTCGATTAGACTCCTGGTCTGAACTACTTCCCACCCTCACCAGAGCAGACGCAGACCTCCCTACTCTTTACTTCCTGGGTGCCACTGACAGGCTGGTTGTGATTGGTGGGAACAACTCAGGGAATGTGGTGACATCATTCTGTGTGCAATCACAGAGATGGGGACAGGTACGAAAGACACTGAGACTGTGTTGATCAAACAAAACAAGTACAAGTACACTACTTCCTCACATTTAAAGATAGCTGAGTTATTTGTATCTGAAGCACAAAGACATCTACATGTATTTGTTACTAAAGTGGGTTTTATCCTTGTTTTTTCTTTTTAGGTGCACAGGGCTGAGAAAGTGGCCTTAGCAGGACAAGGGGTGGTTGTAGGTGACCAGATCCTGATGCCAAGTATAGAGCACAACACTGTTGCAAGAATGGATCTCCAAACTCTCTCCCTCACAGTTCTTCCTCCTCTTCCCATCTCCACCCAATATGAATCTGTCTTTTATCTTTACTTTTAATGTTATAGTTTTGCTATACTGCACATATTTTGTAATATTTTTTGTAGCTGAATGTCAGGGGTGGAAGTATCAAAATACATTTACTCTTGTTATTGTAAGTCCTTTTTTTGTGTACTTGTACTTTTATTTTAGTATTTTTAAATACCGTCATTTTTGTTTAATTGTCTCTTTTCTGGTTTATTCTAGTGAGGCAACACAGAGGAAGGTGGTTGTACATTTATAATTGATAATCAGAATCCGTTTTATGTGCAGGCTGCAAAGTGCGTCTATAGAAATGGAATTAACTGTTGATTTGGACATAAGGGGTCCTGTTGCAGATGTTGTTTCACTTGTGTATAAGTTGACATTTAATGCAATTTATTTTGTAGCCTAAAGATGTTTTCCATTTTACAGTAGTATTATATATCATCATAACCCGTAACCAGCAATGTTTAATCAGAGTAGGCTACATTTTAACTGACCTACTTTTTACTTTTATTTAAGTACATTTCCCACCTCTGTTTATTAGACTGCTTTTTAAGAAAATGGATTTGGTGATGTGTGTGTACCTGTATGTTCTGTATATTATGTGTCTTAATAGTATCTGCTGTTGTCCCTCATATGTGAGATCTGAAATCTTGATGGGATTTTTCTCAGTTAATAAAGGTTATTAAGGGCTTACCTTATTGTTGGATTTTGAAATTGTGATGGTATGACCTAAGCTTGGTGTGTAAGGGCAGTTTTGTAAAGGCAAAGTCACAATGCTTGCTAATAATAATCTGAGAGTTGTATGCCATTATTCTTATCACACTGTTATATTTTACTATCACAGTTAAATACTTCTTGCACTCTCCGTCATTGAAAAGACAACGTCACATTGCTCTCACTTACATCCTAACACAGCACTGCGGCAGATTCAGTTACATAGCAGAGACCTTAAGGCCCACATGAGGTTAGGCTCTGCCTGTTTTTGGTGTCTTGTTACAAAAAAAGAAGCATGTCACAGGGGAGAGAGGGAGGGGTGGAAAGCACATGGGAGGACAGCTCTGATCTCACTACCTGAGGAAAGGCACACCAAGGGCACTGGAGTCACACAGAGTATACAAGCCTGAGAACAGAAGAATTTCACTGCCTCACTGGCAAAACCAAAGTCACAGCTTTCCTCTGTCTGGGTGGATTATACTGATTCTGTTCTTACAGGTAAATTATGGGTCTGTTTTTATTTAGAAATCTTATTCATTTCTGCATGTAGTTGTGTTAGCTGCAGAGGTTTTTCTGCTTGAAACGTGTAGTGTAAACTCCATGTTTTAATTACATAAGAGTATAACAAGTAAAACAAATTGACCGTTAAGCCTTGTATGTAAAACAAAGTCATGGGAAAATCATGATGAGCAAGTTTAATGACACAGTCAAGGTGTGACCAATACATTTTCACTCATAGTTCAGGTGTTGAGTAAAAATAAATACTGACCTTCACATTGTCGAATAGATTCTCACAGTACTAATGCCGAAATGTTTTGCATTTATCTGTTGGTTGTACTCCTGTTTATATTTTCATGCCCATCTGGTGTACTGCTATATCTGGCCATTGAACTTTGTCCCACTTGGTGACTGTTCAGTCATATGCCATGGAAAAAGAAATCCTAGACCCGTCATCCAGGCCATAACATGGAGCGGTTAATGAACTCCAAATATTTCAGTTCAGAATTCCACAAGGGCATTGCATTTAAAACACAATAAATAAACCCTTCCAACTTTACAATATACATTTTTATGCTCATATCTGTGTATACTATAGCAGTGGCCTTCCCTATCACATTATGAGCAAACACTACAGATTCTACAACTTTCCTTCCAATAACGTCCCCACTGTGAGTCCAATCTGTGAACATCTACCAGTTTTTTGTTACTCTGTATGTTATAATTGGTAAACAAATGAAAAAAGAAATAGACCTCAGGTCACTCTTACGTATTGGTATATTAATAGAGAATGAAATACCAAAGGATTCTAAAACTGATGCATGGTTCAATGGATCTCTGAAGCAGAATTTTTCCTATGAGAAATTGATGGGAATAAGAGATTACTCTCTGATCTTTAAATACTAGAAGATATGGGATGTGGACATTGAGAACTAGCCTTCAGAGCTGACACAAAACAACTTACATGACATTAAGCATAGACAACCTTAAAATGAGCTTAAGAGTTGATGGACCTTAAAAAAGATTCATTTATTTTATATTTCAGAATCAGAAATTTTGAAATATGTATTGATGATACAAACTTTACAATGAAACAGTAATATTTATATCAGGAGCCACATCTTCCACTTAATTTTTTATTCATTTTCAATATCATTGTCATAGTCATTATTTCCAGTCAGAAAGCTGATGACTTCAAAAAGCTTCCTTTTGATTTCCATGTAAGTACTATCCAGACATGGCTGAGGCGCATCAGGCGGTGGGCTTCCAGTTCACTGTGCGTCCAGATGGTGTGGACGTTAAACTGAGTCAAGAGGTCATCAAAAACATCTACCTATCTGGAGTGACAGCATGGGAGAAACGAGCCATTCAATTCAAGGTACAACAGTAGCCAAAACTTCAGATCTAGCTTTGGGTATAAGTGTTAAAAAATGTGGAGTCACTCAATAAGTTACAAAAACGCTTTCAAGTGTAGCATTTTATATCTATAAAGGTGTTCCAATGCCTGTGCATTCCCATTAACTCATTATTCATCCTCAACAGAACATAGAAGATTAATCTTGTTTTGATATCGAATCTGTTTTTTTTTACATTCACAGAATGGTATATTGACTGGAGTCTACCCTGCCAGTCCGTCCAGTTGGCTGATAGTTGTGATCACCATGATGAGTTCCTTGTATATCCGCATAGACCCCTCTCTAGGAATGATTGACACAATCAAGGACAACCTACCACACAGGTCAGAAATCTCCTGCAGCAGTATTATGTCTTCCCTTGTTGTGGTTTAGTTTGTATGTATTCTACTGGACCTATAGGTGTACTTATAGATTAACTATGTACTATATACAAGTTATTCTGCATTTCAGTTTAATTTCACACCCTAATGCTGACAAAGGCAGTGTTGTTCCTTTTCTGAGCAGAGAATATATATCAGTGCAGACCCGAGCGGTGCTGAGTGCCATCCTGTTTGCCACTGGGCTGTGGCTGTTCCTCATCTACCTCTTGAGATACACTCTCAAAGCTCTACTCTCCTACCATGGATGGATTTTTGAATCCCATGGAAAAATGAGCACATCTACCAAAGTGTGGCTGGTACATTTGTCTCACTCTGTCTGAATCTTTAATCATATGTGTGCCATTATATAGTCTGGCTACAAGTACACCATCTATTAAATCTTGGTGTCCCTCACTCAGTTCAGAGGGTATAGTCGATTCTTGTTTGTTATTAAGAATCATCTAGCATAATATAATATGTGTATGATGATCTGGGTGTTGTTTTTTTTACCAGAGTCTGGTGAAGATGTTCTCTGGGCGCAGACCGCTGCTCTACAGTTTCCAGGCCTCCTTACCGAGGCTCCCCGTGCCCAGTGTGGATGATACAATTCACAGGGTGGGAAATTACACAATTCTGACCTTCCATGACCACAAACACACAAGTGAAAGTGGCTTCTTAGATAGAACCTTTATTGTCATTATACAAGTACATAATGAAACGTTGTCTGGCTTTCTAACTCACCTAAAGGATTATTAGGAACACCATACTAATACTGTGTTTGACCCAATCCTATCAATAT
This sequence comes from Sander vitreus, assembly GCF_031162955.1. Classification (NCBI taxonomy): domain Eukaryota; kingdom Metazoa; phylum Chordata; class Actinopteri; order Perciformes; family Percidae; genus Sander; species Sander vitreus. The sequence goes on along the minus strand of NC_135862.1, from coordinate 11,613,490 downwards.
GGACCAACATTTCTAAAGAATGCTTCCAGCACCTTGTTGAATCAATGATAACAAAGAATTAAGGCAGTTCTGAAGGCGAAAGAAATCCCCCACACCATTACACCACCACCACCACCACCAGCCTGCACAGTGGTAAAAAGGCATGACGGATCCATGTTGTCATTCTGTTTACGCCAAATTCTGACTCTACCATGTGAATGTCTCAACAAAAATCGAGACTCATCAGACCAGGCAGCATTTTTCCAGTCTTCAACTGTCCAATTTTGGGGAGCTCGTGCAAATTGTAGCCTCATTTTCCTATTTTTAGTGGAGCTGAGTGGTACCCAGTGGGGTCTTCTGCTGGTGTAGCCCATCCGCCTCAGGGTTGTGCGTGTTGTGCCTTCACAAATGCTTTGCTGCATACCTCGGTTGTAACAAGTGGTTATTTGAGTCAAGCTTGAATTAGTCGGCCCATTCTCCTCTGACCCTCTAGCATCAACAAGGCATTTTCGCCCACAGGACTGCAGCATACTGGATGTTTTTCCTTTTTCAGACCATTCTTTGTAAACCCTAGAAATGGATGTGCGTGAAAATCCCAGTAACTGAGCAGATTGTGAAATACTCGGACCAGCCCGTCTGGCACCAATAACCGTGCCACACTCAAAGTTGCTTAGATTACCTTTCTTTCCCATTCTGACATTCAGTTTGGAGTTCAGGAGATTGTCTTGACCAGGACCACACCCCTAAATGCATTGAAGCAGCTGTCAATGCAATGTGATTGGTTGATTAGATAATTTCATTAATGAGAAATTTAACAGGTGTTCCTAATAATCCTTTAGGTGAGTATATACATAAATATATTAAAAAACATAAAAAAGAAGAAATAATCTGTAATGATAAAAGACAGGACAAGACAAGAGCAGAAAAATTAAAGTGCAAAAAATGCATATTATTTGATAATTTCACAAACTGTGGACTTGGAATGATAGAGGCCACAGTTCTGGGATTAAAACCTTTCTTCAGTCTATTAGTTCTAATAGTAGTTTAGTTCTTGATTATCCTAAACACACTAAATGCATGCATTATATTATATGATATCCAAACATCACCATTTGTAATTTTATCTGTGAATAAACCTTTTACAACTTTTACAACTACATTTAGTTCAGCCATGCCACCATCTACTGTTCTAGCTCCCTTCCTGCACCTTGTAAAAGCTACAGTAGTACAGTAGTAGATACAACTCTGTCATGTCCCCTTAGCTGCACATGTGCTGGATGTCTTCCAGGTTTTCTGGATTCTCTATGTGTTCTCTATTTCAGCTGTGTGTTCTACATAACACTGCTCCTTTGTCCTGACAAAACACACACCATGTTTTCCCCACAGTACCTGGAGTCAGTCCGTCCTCTGCTGGACAGTGAACAGTACAACCAAATGGAGATTTTGGCAACTGACTTTAAAAATTCCAAAGCAGCCCAGCTGCAGAGATATCTAATCCTAAAATCCTGGTGGGGGACAAATTATGTGAGTAGTGTTTACCAGTGATACAACATTGAAACTTAAATTCAATTGAATCCTAATGTTATACGATAGTATTGTTTTATCTTCTCTAGGTAAGTGACTGGTGGGAGGAGTACATCTACCTCAGGGGCAGGAGTCCTATCATGGTGAACAGTAACTTCTATATAATGGTAAGATAGACTGTCACTAGGTCACTAGGTTATACCAGTGGAGTTTATTTTTGTATTATATCAATACAGAAATGATACAGTAAAATGTAAGAAATAAGTACGTAGAATATAATTATTTTACGAGAAGAACTAAAAAAACATTTTATTCTCGAAACTTCACCTCGCAAAATGCCAGTAACTAATATAATTAATTATTATTATTATTATTAAATAATATTTGGAATAAATGTCTCTTTTTGTGATTTGTATGTGTGCCTTGCTTTCTGTCTATTGTCTGTATGTGTTGACTGGATGTGTCTGCTTTGTCTTTGTGGTGAATGTGTTAGGACCTCTTGTACTTGACCCCAACACACCGACAGGCTGCACGGGCAGGGAATGTGGTTCATGCCATGCTGCAGTACAGACGCAAACTGGAACGTGGTGAACTTGCACCGGTATAAGGATTGCCATGACTTTACTACCACTCTTCTCTAACCTATTTAAAATCATACCTACTTCACACTTCTCTGTGATTTCATTTTCTCTTTTCTTCTCAGCTGAGGGCTTTGGGGACCGTTCCTATGTGTTCCACTCAGATGGAAAGGATATTTAACACCACCCGCATCCCCGGGATTGACACAGGTAAAAGAAAACTGCTCAGGTCTGTACAGAAAATCATAACCAAATGCATAAAGAACAGCTGGGTTAAAACATGATGTCATTTCCACCAGCTGTTAAAAGTGGAATACCTGCTTTGACATCACTAATTGAGGTATGAACAGAAGTGCAACTGCCTTTAATGTTTCAGTGTTGATTTACCCTCTAACAGTTGTACTGCAGGTGCTCAGGATTAGGAATGTGGGATAAAGGGGGCATTTATCAATCTGTTTGTACTAAAGCGCTAGGACTCTTATTTCGTCCTCTGTCCACACTTCCTTTTCTTGTTGGCCCTTCCCTGCAGATACTGTTCAGCACCTGACTGACCGTAAGCACCTGGTTGTCTACCACAAGGGCCGTTTCTTCCAAGTGTGGCTATACACTGGAGGGCGCCACCTCTTACCCAGTGAACTGGAGACACAGTTTCAAAGAATCCTCAATGATACATCAGAACCCCAGCTAGCTGAACTTAAATTAGCTGCCCTGACTGCAGGAAACAGGTCTACAATCACACACATGCACAGGACACGTATGCACTAAAACACACAAAATAAGATGGAAAGTTGCCTTACTCTGACATCCCCTTCTAGAGTTCCATGGGCTCGGGCTCGGGTTAAATATTTCAGCCAGGGAGGAAACAAGGTTTCCCTGGACGCCATTGAGTCAGCTGCCTTCTTCCTGACACTAGATGACGAGCCGCAGGGTTATGACCCTGCAAACACTAAATCACTTGACAGTTATGCCAAATCACTGCTTCATGGAAAATGTTACGACAGGTAGGCAGAGAAGTCTACGACGGAGTATTAGGGCCACCTGAGGTAAAATATAAAAGAGAATAAAGTAATATATTAACATTGCGCGACTAAAGTCAGAATTTTACGAGAATAAAGTAATATTACGATAATAAAGTCAGAATTTTACGAGAAAAAAACTCGAAAAATTTCTGATTAAAGCCGTAAATTTACGAGAAAAAAGTCGGAAAAATAGCATTTTGTTTTTCAAGGACATGCTTCAGGCTTGGGCAAAATGGATTCCTCCCCTTTGAATAGCCCGCTGATGTAGACAACGCCTTGCAGCCAACCCCTACCGTCCATTTCTTCTCCACAAAAGAGACCATTTCCTCCAAGTCCGTGTGGTTCATTCTTCTGAACAGACGCAGTTTCTTGCATATTCTTTTCTAGGTCTTGATAGGCTACTTATGATAATGTGCATGTGCTGATGCGCCAAAAGATTAGGTATTTCCGTAGGCCTATTTGTGAAACCTATACTTAAGTACAACTTCACAAAGTGCTCCACATCTCTCATTTTAACATGTGACTTTATTCTCATAATATTACGACTTTATTCTCGTACAATTTTAACTTTAATCTCGTAATGTTCACATATGACTTTTTCTTGTAAAATTACGACTTTATTTTCGTAATTAAATTTGTTTTCCCTCAAGATGGCCCTAAAATGCCATTGTAGCTATTGGCTGCAGCACTACTTAGATTTTAAGTGATCTGTTTCCCTTATGAGAATTCGTTGCCATTGTTCTTTATTTCACAGGTGGTTTGACAAGTCTTTCACCTTGATTTCTTATCCAAATGGAAAAATGGGTGTAAATGCTGAACATTCTTGGGCTGATGCACCAATTGTAGGACATATGTGGGAGGTATTAAAATGTGTGCAAATATTGTATTTTTTAAAACAATGATTCAAAGTTTGCAAATATCTTCAGCCAGCATTTTCTGTTTGTGTAGTATGTCCTTGCAACAGACTGCTTCCATCTTGGCTACACAGAGGAGGGACACTGTAAAGGGGATGTGAACAAAGGCCTGCCTCATCCCACTCGACTACAGTGGCAGATTCCAAAGGAGGTACAGCAGAGCCTTAAATCATGTATTGCCATTGACCAATTCGATTTGCATTTATTGGTATTTGCTGTATTAGCTTTGTTTTTATAAAAAAAAAAAAATCAATCAGGTTATCATTCTGTTTTCCCCTCTCTTAGTGCCAAGACGTCATTGAGACTTCATACCTGTCAGCCAAGCAGATAGCTGATGACGTGGACTTCCATGGCTATCTGTTCACTGAGTTTGGGAAAGGACTGATCAAGAAGTGCAGAAGCAGTCCTGATGCCTTCATTCAGCTGGCCCTGCAGCTGGCACAGTTCAGGGTAGGGCTGCCATCGCCATGACATTACTAACATTATTGGGTAACACTTTATAATAACTATCATTAACAATTGGTAAATTCATAGTTAGTTAAACTTTTGTTAGCAATGTTATAATTCATGTTATTTTATAATTAGTTTAGTGTAATATAAAAGCCTAATTTATTAATTCAAATTTAGAATATATTTGTCAGTGGTTGATAATTGTTTTGTAAACCATCTAAAATATAAACATTATTTGAATGGCGTTTATCAAGTTGGAACTAATGCTTATGCTAACCAGTTAATTTCGATTAATTAATCTGAGAAAAAATAACGCGTTAAAAAAAATTTAACGCAGATTAATCCATTCCATATGGACGTTTGCATACAGACGAAAATCTGTTGCCACTGATATGTCTGCGCTTCTCTCTGCTGCTCTGAAACAGACGTTACAGGAAACACAAACCCCGCTGCATGTGACGCTAGTTAACACTATACTCAACAGCAGCTAACGTTAGCCTACCGCTAGCTAGTAGCTGGATTAAACACGGTTACAATGCTGACAGCTAACGCTAAACGGTGTAAAGTGAGACTGTGTTTTACTGTAGAGGATTCAACACCGGGATGTAACAATCGGCAGCTGCCGTGGGAGAAACAACACAGACGGTGCGTTCAATGAAACTGGTAAACTACAGCGTCGTGGTGCATTTGAAGTTATTGTAAATGTCCTTTTCCTATCTGGTTGTTGTTTTTGTCGTTCAACAGCAATTTACTAGTGAAATAAGTTATTGTTATACATTATTATTAAATCATTTAATTTTGACCATATGGCCTTAGCAATAAACAAGCCGTTCTTTAATGTCACCAACTGCTGTTTAGTACCCTTTTTTTTCTTTTCTTTTTTTACTTTACTTTTTTTAATCGGTTCAGGCACCGTTAATTATGTATGCGATTAATTTCGATTAATTAATCACAGAGTATGTAATTAATTAGATTACATTTTTTAATCGATTGACAGCCCTACATTAAATATAATTTTGGTGATGTATAAAAGAGGTTTGATTATTTTTGTTGTATGTTACCAATGCACCGTTGCATTTCAAGTGTTGCATATTGTAACTAAGCCTACTTTGGATGTATTGTGACCTAAACCGGGTATCACTGTCACTGTGTCACGAGCCAAAGCAATAAGAGATTGTTGTAGCAACCAACGTGATAATAATTTAGATTAATATAGCGCATATTTACGAAACCTAAGATGCTTTACACAGGTACACGGGGACAAGGGAAAAGAAAATAGTAGGCCAACACAAACACGGACTAAAAAGTATAAAACGTTGTCGCTAAATGGAAGGGGGACTGACAGACAATCACATCGTGCAATCTAAAAAAGAATTATGAATGAAATGGACATAGGCCTATTACATACCTGAGGCCGAGGGCCAATTCGGGGTCGGTTTTGAAACATTTACAATCCCGTAATTGTCTCCATCTGTTGAAAGCCTGACCGAGATTGACTCGGTTTTGCCCGTTGTCTTTCACTTCCCTTTTAGCTTTTAGTTGTTCTTCGTTTAATTTCCTTCTGTCTTGTGATGGCCCTGCCCCAGTAGCCTATCAGCCATAACTACAACAGATAACTTACAAAATAAAATTAAAATACAATTAGGCCTAGGCTACATAAAGACATTTCCTGCTACCTTTAACCTGCATACTCACTAACACAGGCTTTTCCGGTGTTCTGCCAAAATCTGTGACCTGTCAGAATGTGTGCTCTGTAGCGCGGGAAAAATCTGACCGGGCAGAGACATTCATAAAAAACTATAAAAAAAAATAGCATTCTGTTAGTTTTGTTTGCCGTTACAGGTCAGATGATTATTATAAAATGTTACCCATTATTGCTTACTGTTGTCTTTTGGAAGTTTGTTTATATCATCCACCATCACTAAATGACTTAAATCCATCTGCTTTTTAGGACCAGGGAGTGTTTTGTCTGACGTACGAGTCGTCAATGACTCGCATGTTCAGAGACGGTCGGACAGAGACGGTACGCTCCTGCACTTCTGAGGCTGTTGCATTTGTCAGAGCCATGGAGGATGCAGGTGCAACAGTAAGCAGAACACAACCACACACAAAAAACACTTCAAATAAATCAGGAACACACAACATAAAACCAAGGAGGTAAGTTGAATTAAGTTTTGTGGGTTTAAACAACGGTTAATTGCTTAATATGCATTTGTAACAATGGATTAACAGGTGGTTCCAACCGGGTTGAAGACCAAAACTGGAGTATAGACTTACATTTTGCAGAATAATTTGACTTTGGACATATCTGGTGTCAAATCTGTATGTTATCAGGCTTACAAATTCACAATCTTTGACATGGTGTGCATCTGCACACTTACTGTTGAAAGACTGTGAGAGGTCACATTGTGCTGCTTAGGACTTGGTCACCAGGACTTACAGTAGAGGTAATGTGTCTCTCCATGTTAGTGTCACAAAGTAGAAATTTAGCTCCTTTAAATCCCCAGGCTTGATACACATACCCAGACGGTTTTAGTTTTAAAATGGTCTTTATATGGATTTTTTTTTTTATGCTGCAGCTGGAGTGTTTTTGTACAGTTGGTTTTTACACATGATGCGAACTGTAAAGACCACCTTTTTTTCACACTTATCAAACGAGCAGGACTTTGGGGTCAACTTTAGGATCTGGGCCCGGGTCCCTAATGTAAAAGCCCCCTTACTGCCTTATATTCCATTATATTTTTTATACTTTGAATTGTTACTTGTATTTTCCTTCCCATAAATAAAGGTATTTCCAACATAACATGGTGCATAAAAAAGAGAAAATGAAAATGGGTTTGAAGCTTAAAATGTCGTACCGCCCACTTTCATATGTTTCCCCAAAAAGGCCCATTCAGAAAAATGATGTTTATATATATAATTAGACTACACCCCAATGTTGAACCCAAAGTTACGCCCTTGAAATGTACATTAGTGGACATGTAAAGCAGTCTGTTCTGAAAAAAAGGGACTACAGTCATGCTGACGGAGGCGGGGAAGTGGGCTGGTGTGTTTGGAGGTGTCCTCAGTGTCCATGCCAGGCAAGCAAAGAAAACACAACAACCCAAAGCAAAACACCACACTCAAACTATAAACAGTAAAAACATGAAAAAAACACTAGCTGCCTGGCTACACTTTCATCAGCACTCTGGAGTCTGAACTCTCTGATGTTCTGGCAGGGTTGAATTGAAACTTGCATTGACAAAAATAAGGTAATTGTAATATGTGTTAATGTACGAGCCTTGATGCTATTCTTTTGTGCCGGTTGTTTTTGTGATCAGAATGCTCAGAGACTTGCCCTATTTCGGAAGGCAGCAGATAAGCATCAACACATGTATCGTCTGGCCATGACTGGCTCTGGTATCGACCGTCACCTCTTCTGTCTCTACATTGTGTCCAAATACCTTGGTGTCGACTCGCCATTCCTTAAGAAGGTTAGAACTATTATCCTTCATCATCTCTCAGTCGTTTTATTGGTTTCTGATTCACATTTTTTTCTCTTAACTATCACAACCTTCTCCTTACTTATCTGCCATAATATATTTGCTTCTAGGTGCTTTCAGAGCCCTGGAAGTTGTCTACCAGCCAAACTCCGCAGCAGCAGCTTAATTTAGTTGACATCAACAAGTTCCCTAAATATGTGGGTGCTGGTGGTGGATTTGGCCCAGTGAGTTAAATTGTTTTATTTTTCAGAAATGTGCATAAGTTACACAGTGATCTGTAAACTTTTTGTGCAGTAATATAATAGCATATTTTGTCTACCTCTAGGTAGCTGATGATGGTTATGGTGTGTCTTATATAATTGTTGGGGAAAACCTCATCACATTCCACATCTCCAGCAAGTTCTCCAGTCCTGACACAGTAAGAGCACGAAGAGCAATGCATAGATTCATGTGTATACCGTTTATGCTATCTTTCAAAACTCAACACTATTTCTCTCTGTGACCTGCAGGACTCATGCCGGTTTAGTCAGCACATTCGTAAGGCCATGCTGGATATCCAAGCACTTTTCAAGCCTGAAAATGATAAGACGGTGGAGCACACTGAGCATGTACAGCTGGAAAATGGGAAAAAGCACATATAACAGACACTGTGATAAGTGGTATGCTGATGATTTGGCTCACATACAACCTGAGTCTCTTTGTCATACTTCAGCCATAAAAAGAAAACAAAGTTCTGGTGACAGGTTGCACTTAGGATCTTTTTGCTTTTCCAGTGGGTCACATTATATGAGCTGGTCATTCCACTCAGCCAGACTAAAGGCATAGTGTTACTTCTCTAATTTATTTCTATTTTATATTGTACCTTCCAGAGCTGTTGATTTGGTGCTGAGGGAAAGATATAATCTTTGAAAGTTTGTTTCTTCCTCCTTTTTGTCAGTTTATGCCATATACTGTATATAAAGTAAACTAATGTAATCTGAAAATGTCTGCTTAAAGAACTCAGTACTGTTTGAAACTATCCTTTGTTGCAAGTATTTATGAATTGCTGTTCATTTTAACTTGTCATTATACATCAATTACATAAAGCTCACCATCTGCGGCTTTTGCCCAATTTAAAATGAAGTCCTACGAATCACTAGAAATTAATTAATCATACTGGAAACTGATCATTATTTTTATATTCTTTACATATGAACAATCGTATAAACGCTTTCAATACATTAAAAATAGACACAGAAAAACGATATATTATAAGAGACGTTTATTTTAAGAGGTGGGGTGGAGGTCATATCTTGTTCCTGATGAACATTTACAGAGGCCTTCCAGATTCATCCAGGCTATTAGGATAAACCGAAACGATCTGCACTTTAATTAGCTGGAAGCTTCGTAACAGTAAGTCAGACTGCTCGCAGCAACATTGAGAGCAAAACTAAATGCACCAGATCATGAACAAAGGCAACAAACTCACTGATTAGAGTACATGATGTTAACAACCCTGACTGCTTTTTACATTTATGCAAACGCTATATACCATATTACCTTAAATATGACGACATATTGAGAATGCAGATGGTAGAAGGTTCATCTCCTTTCTATGACTTCAGGTTAATGCAGAATGAGGCAACATGAATTGTTTATGTAAAAAGAATCTGCAGTTTTATGATGCAAGTAGATCATTTCAGATCTGATTCATTCCATTAACAAAAAATGCAGCTCCCAAAGAGTGATCAAAACCAAACTATCTTCTATTTGAATATTTATTAGTTGAGGTGGGGACATACAAAAAGTGAAAGTAATAAAAAACAAACCATTCTGGTCGCACTGCGTTTCTTTCAAGGCATCGGTTACAGCAATGAACTAAAACTAGGCTTTATAACTGTACAAAGTGAATGGACAAACAAAAACACCATCACGCAGTCCGCTTGCTTGATGAGAGCAATTTTAAAAGACCCAAAGAGGCAACAGACACCAGACTTCTTTAGATTCAAAATGAATCAACAGTATCACATTATTGTCGTCATTATCATCACTCTCTTATCAGAAGCTGCCTGCCAATCACACACATTTAACATAACAGAATACAACAAACATGAAAGGCAAATGGACTTTAAGTATGCTCTAATTCTTACCAATTTTTATCATAGGGATACTGCAGGTTGAGTCCACTAGGTGATGACATGCCCCTTGGGCCACTGTGTGGGGCGGTTTTTCATGTAGATACACGCCAACCCAGTCTTTTCTGTGTACATACTATGTTGTGTATATATTTCAAGACTCTAGGATGGTTTTGTAGTTTATGTGTCTAAAAACACTCAGCAGAGCATTAGGCTTCCGGTCTATGATGCAGCAAAGGTGGATTAAGAAGTTGCACCAGGAGTTGGGTTGACATTCTGCGTGGCTGCTTGTGGTGCCACCTCTATGATCCGCGGTTTGTCTATGATGCGAGCAGTGCGGTTTCCTTTCTCTACAATCCCGATGATCCACGCTTGGTGGCCCTCGCCGTATTTTGGGGATTTGATCTCGGCACAGAAGCGGGCAGCCTGCTCTCGAGGCAGACAGATAAGCAGGCCTCCTATAAAGTAAAAGAAGTCAGTCACAAGGGTCTCAAATGATGTTTTTAATGTGTAGTGATGCTGTTAAGTACTTAGTGCTCTTAGCACTAAGCACACTGCTGGATCTAAGTGCTGCCCGTGATACTGATGCTGATCACATTATTGTTGTCCTGAGGCACAGGGCCCAGGTGGCATTAGATGGCGCTGCAGTGCAGTGGGTTTCAGCCTATCTTTCTGACTGATGGTATTAAGTCTCTGTAGGGATTTATCTGTCTTTTTGAGTTCCTCTTCCCTCAGGGCTCAATCCTCAGTCCAGGCTTATTCTCCCTTTACTTGTTTCCACTTGGACATATCATTAGCATTTTTATTTATTTTTTCTCAGCATTGTTATGTGAAAGACACTCAGTTTCAAACCAAAACAATTATACAAGTTGGGTTTAAAGGATTGGATAAGCATAGCCTCAAAAAGGTACAAATTACTTTCAGTCCAATTTCAATCTATACTAAGTCATATTCCTAGGGCTTTAAATGAGCAAATTACTGTGACATTTTTGCTTTTTCCTACTTAAAATAAATATTTCTATAATGGCCTGTTGTCTCTCTCTATGTTGTAAAGTTAGTCATACTAATCTTGTCCCAATTACACAAACTATGACTGAACAAATTATGACTGGAGTAAATGCAGCTGATTCAGAATGCTACAGCAAAGTAGGCTTGCCGCGGTAGCCATTGGGTCTGGTGTTACACGGTGGTCGGGTAACATGATTAGATTACGGTACTTGCCCACCGCCCCCAGTGTTGTTTTGTTTTTCTAGAAATAAAACCCATTTAGCTCATTTTTGTGTATCAGCGGCCAGGTTCACTGACTAAAAACTCTTAAGTTGTAGAGTACTAAGTGTGTTATCAATACCTAAGCGTAATTTATGGTTCTGCGGAGGCTCCACGCAGAGCTTTCTTCGTAGCCTACCTAAGTGGCCTGAAGTTTATAACTGTGCGTTGGTGTGTGCGTCGATCTCTTTAAAGGACAAATCCGGCGCAAAATGAACCTAGGGCTTAATAACACATGTGTACCGCGTAAACCGTTCTCTGGGATTTGTTTTCATGCTAATTGAATGTGACCAGTTTTATCGCAAACCGCTAATTAGCTTATAACGCTAGTCGCCGGGGCACGGGTAAAGTAAAAAGAAATCACTATTTCTATACCACTAACAAGGCTCAAAATAGCACCACACTTCCATGGTAGCATAATGAGGGTCCCTACATGTAAACCGAAGTATTGAGAACTTTACAGACAGAAGTGTACAGACAGTTTATTAAAAAGACAGTACCGTTCATGTATACAGGCGGGCGCCATCTTGGGATAACAGTCATGATCAGTTGAACGACGAACGCCGTGCAACGTGAGCTGAAATGTCACTTGAAATCTCCCATGGTCCGTGGTTTCCCAATGGGTCGATAGGAATTACGCTTGTGAAATGTAATTACATGGAAATGCATGAATTCTATCTGTTTATTAAAATATATGGGTGACTAACGACTGGTCATGACAGTTCATTTTGCGCCGGATTTGTCCTTTAAGAGAATAGCAGGGCTGGCGTGTGTGTGTGTGTGTGTGTGTGTGTGTGTGTGTGTGGTAGAGCGAGTGAGAGAGTGACGGTAATTAACTTCGAAGCGGTTACCGACACTAGAGGCATAGTGGGAGAAACAAAGTGTCTCCCCTGTGCTTTCTGACCATGGTCGGAAATCTGTAGCAGGAAAAGTTAACCCTCTCCTTGATTTCATGTTGTTTATAGAGAAGGAGAACCAGGAAAGGAGTAGGGGGAAATGCAACGGTTGAGCGACGTGCGTCACCGCGACGTGTAGTTACATTTTTCTAGAGGTGCACGTTAGGCTACGACGTAAGGTCACTATCTCCACGTACGTAGCCAGGGCGTCGATTTAACACAGAAGCATAAATCATGCTTTAGTCGGACAACAGGCGCTACAATTATAAACTGAAAGTATCCGCTCCTTAAAACAGCACAGAGTGGCAGGATTCCCTTAGAGAGGAGAGTTCACCAACAAGACGATGGTAGAGGATTTGGTGTCAAAGAGAAAAGCAAAAGCGCCAATTTGGCAATATTTCAGATTTAAACCAAATACTAATAGGGAGCCTAATAATGTTATTGAGGCAATCTGTAAACTGTAAACTTTGGCGGCCGCTGCACTGCGCCCCACAGATATTGAGCATTGAGGACAAATATATTTTCTTGTGAAATGTACAGTGTAATTGGTAACACCGGTGTTGTTACGAGTTTATTAACCGGTGGGAAATGTTCTTACCGTGGCATCACTACAGCTAGGGTGACTGAATCTTTGTTGTTGTGGCCCTCAGAACAATGCATCAGCTTTACATTGGTGTTTTGCTATGTTGTTTTGTCATTTGTTTATATTGACCTGCAAAGCATTTTGTCTCACTCTACAAATGTGCCATATACTGTAACCTTTACATTCAAAATACACAATGGTTAAGGAAGAAAGAAAACAACAGAGCCATGTATATACACACACACCTGATGTTTCAGGGCAGGTGCCGTGCATGAGTCCAAACATGTTCCCACAGGCCTTGGAAACGGCGGCCATCTTGGCGAGCACTGGGAGGTTGTGGATGACAAATGACACCTCACTTCGTTGTTGCCGTGCCAACGTCTGAGCATGGCCAAGGATGCCAAACCCTGTGATGTCGGTGGCTGCATGAGCGTTGAAGGTGTGCATGAGACCAGCCGCTACAAGCGAAGACCGACAGAGTGAGAGAGAGAGACTTAGAAGAACATTTGGATGATTAGTTGGTTGATAAGGGATGTGCACAACTCTTTTAACGGGTGAAGATTACTCCGTGGTATGAACAAATACTGACTATTCAGTTTGTGCAAATATTCACAAAGGCTGTCACTCATTGTGGGCCAAACATTGTGTGCCATCTTGAAAGCAATCAAAAAAACATTATTCTTTAAATATATTTTATGTGTGATGCAAGCATGAAGCTGTAGTATGCACGTCTCACATGGGACATTATCTTTTAGTATTTTAAAGTTTTCCCAGAATTTATTTTGCATATATTTTACATTATTAGCAGAAGCTACGTAGCCACAGAGGGTGCAATAGAGCTAGGCGGCTGCAGAGGCTGCTGATGTAGTTATGCCCAGCTTAACACACTGATTAACAAAAAACTAAATAAAAGAAGAAAAAGGCCGTTAGGACTGAAAATCAAGTATGTGGACACATTCATAGAGGTTTTACCTGTCCTGTTGAGCCGAGCCATGTTCATCATGGCTTCATGGTAGGCCAGCTCTACATCCTCCTGGGTTACCACCAGCTTGATCTTGTTCCACTTCTCAGGCTGAACAATAAAAAAAACTTTTTTACAGCCAATGGCATTGGTGTGTATTCTAAAAACATAAGTTTCCAGACAAAATGATTCATGAGTGAGCAAGTGGACTTACAATATCTAGCCACTGGTGAACTGCAACGGCCACTTGTGTTCCAAGTGGCTTGGTTAACACCAACACGTCTCCTGGCACTGCATTGTCTGGCCTGAGAAATGTCAAACATGGCATCATGGTTTTTTGAGTTATAGCAAAATATACAAAAATAATTATACACAAGTAAGTAAATATGCAGTATGGAACTCATTCTTACATGATAAACTCATTGGGTTGGCAGACTGTTGTAGCAACTCCACCCATCACCACCCAGGGGTTGAGCACCGTCTGTCCGCCTGTTACAGATGTGCCTGCCTCTTCTGATGCATCCTTGAATCCCTGGATGATTAGTGGCATGACTTTGTCCCTCTCCTGTGAAGACCCACGGAATCCAGAGCAAAGCGGGGAGCAACAAAAATAAATTAATAATAATAATGCATTATTGCAACACTTTTCCTTTTAATAACTGTTGAGTAACATGTTTTTTATTTTTGTTATTTTGATTCTCTATTGTGAGTGTATTTGGATGTGGTTCTTTACAGTTATTTGCAAACAAGATCCAAAAGTGCACGCATCAACTGACATGCCTCTTACCTTCTCTGACATTTTGTTGCTGACTCCCAGAAGCATCAACATGTTGTCACACTCTGTTACTCCCATGGCGTACAGGTCACTTAAAACATTGGCACAAGCAATTCTTCCCTAGAAATGAGAAATACTGAAAATTGGTGTGGGTTGGTGTGTAAAGTAAACCTGCGTCACAACTGGGGGTGCACCGATCCGATATTAAGATTGGATATCGGTGGTATCGGAAAAATGAACAGATCCACGGGCCGATCCAGTTTTGTTAGTTTTTTTCCCCTCTGTCGCACGTGTGTCACATGCTGGAAGAGTTGAGCGTACAAATAAATAAGAATTCAATACATTACATCTATGTTATTTTGTCTTAGTTAGGAAAGTAATATTCAGTTAGGAAAGTCTGGTGCCTTTAGTCTCTTCCACATGGTGGAAGGAAGGTATAAGGTGGAAGGTATACAGTTTATTATTAATTCAACAATGGTATCGGATCGGTATCGGGTATCGACAGATACACAAAGCCCAGGCATCGGTATCGATATTGGGACTGAAAAAGTCGGATCGGTGCATCCCTAGTCACAACTAATAATATAGACAAAGAATTATAACTGTGGCAACCTTTCCATTTGCCACATGTACTGTATGTATAATTAATAGGACAACGAGGGGGCAAAGGTAATAGCCATAAAAGAGGAGATCCATACCATCATGTAGGGGTCATCCACAATGGGGTAGATGTAATCTGTTGTCTGGACCAGAGAAAGGCCTCCATGTCTGAGAGGGATCACACACGTGTCCATTCCTATGCCTTCAAAATAAAAGAACACTGTATGTGATATTTTGAAGAGGTTTATGCTCTGGTACTGTACAAACAAATTCTTAAAGCTACAGTTTCTGTTTTTAGAAAGCTAAAAAAACGCCACGATTTGAAGTAGAGTGAGACCTCTTCCTGCAGCTCTCTGTCGCACAGCCATATATGCATGCAACAACCAACAGGAACTCTGAAATGACCTGTCATTGGCCAAAGTCTCCCGTCTCGGGCTATATTTTCTAAAGCCTGAAAACAGAGCCAAGGGGAGATGCAGAAGTATAGTTTTCTTTCAGACCACTTGAATTACAATATGGGATGCAGTGGGGTGAGTGTGTCGAGGCTGTCTTCCTGGCTATCTTTTTCTTCTTTGGTGTTTTATGGCAGCCGGCATCCACAATGTTGCCAACGCTGCCACTTTCCTGACTGTGCTACTTCGCTGCTACAATATACTCAAGGCTATACAAACAGGCTGAAATAATGTGTCAAACCATTCTGAATTAAGTATCGTCCAGGCCTACAAATCCTATCCTGCAGACTAAAGAAAAAAATCTTTGTTTGGTACAGATTCTTGCAAAAATCACACTATAATTATTTTAATTTTAACATTTTTCAAGGAAAATGAGAATAATTATACAAAAAAAGGTCATTCCCTCCAATACCGTGAATCAGTTTAAGCCATATCATTGTTAAGCACTTTGTAACATATTTGTTATTATAGTGCTGTATGAAGATCGTAAATACCTAATCGGGGCATAACTGCCCCCAGGAACTGTTCATCCTCTTGATAGTGGTTCTCCTGAAGGGCTTCTAGCAGCTTCTGTAACACATCTTGGGGCACCTGTAACCAAAGACAATAACCACAATTATCATTTTTACATCTTATTTCTTATCTAGCAGAATACTTATTAATTTGTATAGCTATACAAAGACAATAATGCATCCAAGGCAGATTTTAATAAGGAGAGCCAACCTTGCAGCCTGTGCCCTTGAGCTCAGCAAAGCGCGTGAGTCTGAAGTTCTTGTCCAGCTCATAGCTTTCGGGGTTAAAGGATTCCCTCACGGACATGTCTGAAGAAACTCTGGGTCTTCACCACTAGGACCACATCAATGACCAGGACAGAACAACAAAATTGGTGATTTGAAAAACTGCTTGGATGTCCTAAGGGGCTAGAAGAAAATGATGTTAATTGCATAGACTTTAAACCTCAGTTCATTCACCACACTGCAATGCCATTTCAGATAATCCACAAATGTGCGCCTTTGTGCACCATTTCAAGTGAATCATGACAAAATACAAATGAGCTTCTATACAATGTGAAGCAACAACATTGCAATGAATCCTGCCTTTATGTACTTTATATTATTATTTTTTAAGACCATGTCAGAGAGCTGCTGATTTAACTCTGTTGTCATATTTAGGGCTGCAACTAACAATTATTTAAATTGTCAATCAATCTTGATTAGTCAATAATTGTTTAGTCTATAAAATTCCTAACAAATAGTGAAAAAAGCCAGTTAAAATTTCATAAAAGCCCCAAGACACCTTTAAATGTTTTTAAACAGTCCAAAACCTAGCAGCAAATATTCATCGATTAATTTACTAATCGTTCCAACATTTAATATTAGTAAGTAACAAAGTTTTGTTAAAGAAATATTAGGTACACCTAACCAAAACAGGCTACAAACACGACCAGAATTAAATCAGCACCTCTCTCAACATTAAATGATCAATTCATGTGTAGTATGTTTGGAGGTCTATGGTATTGGATTGCATTCAATTATCCAGATATATGCATGTTTGGGGCACAACTACATTGATATTGTACAAATTAAGAATACAATTACAATGATTCTGTATAAATTAAGAAAAAAGTGCAGTTTCATTTTCAGGCACAAGATTTATTAAATTGTCAGTTTTGTAAGAAAATTAATGTTGGTGGGGGTTACTAGAGTCTGACGTGCACAATAATGAACTGTTACAAATTACAAAGCATCCAGAGCTGGAAACGTTGCGTGTTTACCGACTCTCACATTTTCAGATTTATCAAAAGTAACACATGAATGACCCGCGATAACATGAAAATAGGAAACACTTGGCCACCTGATAGAGAGAAGCCATTCGAGTTATGGTTACTTATAACCCCGGTTTGTTGTTTAAATTGCTGAAGGGGCCTCGGTTAGTACAGAGTGGGAGTGTTCAAGAGACAAAATGCTGCAAAGTTCATTCAACCCTGAGGCACTGGCTAACAATATCAGTGCTGCCCAGATGTAAACTATTCGGTGGAATGTACACCACATTATAAACTACTGGGCGTTCAACTGTAAGACACGCATGTGCTGATATTGACATCTACATCTTTTTCACGTTTGTTTGTTTTGCTGGAAATGCAGTTTCAGTTTTCATGCTAGCTCTCGCTTGCAAACGCTGATCAATGCATGAGGTGAAGCCGTTCTGTGCAACAAAGAACTGAGAATGTGCGAGCTGCAGCACATTTAAAAACACACATGTACAGGCTACAGCCCAAATGTGATGCATAGTTGTAAAAACATAGTGCCAGCTCGTTGCACATGTAAGTTAAAAAGTTGCGGTAGAGCGCCGAATAAAAATGTCGGCGGCGGAAAAAATTAACCCTTTCCTGTCTCTCACCATGCGATGTGTGCAACATCAGAGTTCGTATCAATAAAACAGCACTAAAGATGCTACTTGTGCAAAGTTTGTAATGATATGGTGCAACACAAGTGTTTACAATTGCCCTAAATGCGATTTTAGGACCAAAGCGGAGTTATATTCTTGCAACATTTCCCCTTTAATTGCTATGTCCAGTTTATTCTTACCAGCTTCACGTTAGCGGTGAATCCCAACAGAAGAGCGGGGACAGCACCAGAATGCATTGGGGCTAGAATCGGGCGTCCTCCGAGAATGCCTGATGAAAAGTGAGATATATTTGTCTTCTAACTCAGAACTAGATGACAAAAAAAATGCGCTATCTCATATAATTGAATATATTTTAATGGATATAGGAATCCGACCACACGTTTTCTTCATTAAATAATATATTGTTTACAATACAAAGAGGAAACTCACGAGATCTCAAAGGGTCCTCTGCCTGTACAGTGGCGGCTTTAACATCCCCTTTAATGAGCTGTAAAGTCTGGCAACAAAATCTCTACAATGGCGTGTACCTTTAATTTACTGTTTTCCCTCCAATTGCACCTACAACATAACATTGCCTGGCTGTAGGTACTTAACAATGGCTGAGGCTTGTAAACGTGCATCTGTGAACTTATCTTTTGATAGAATTATGTTCATGTTGCAACAAATATTTTGCAACAAGTACTTTTTTTCTTTTTTACATTAGAACAAAATGTTCATGTTTATGAAAGAGATCAAGCAATGCATTGTCTTTTTCTAATTTATTGTGTTGTTAATTTTCTTTATCTAGCATGAACAACGAAACAATCAAAATGGTCAGGAAACGATATTTAATGTTGTAAATTATTCATTTCAATTGCACAGTGAGCAAAAACTAAAGAAAACTGTAAGTCTATCACAATATTAACAACAATAGCACAGATATGCATAGCCAAGAGATTCTAATAATAAACAGAAAAAAAAACTATTCATAGAATATTGTAGTTTATATTTTAAGCCAGTTGAAGCCTATCAACACATTTTTAATTTGCAAAATTGGCAAACAAAAAAAATACATAAGATATTTACTTTTAGATGTAATGTTTGTAATTACAATAAGGTTGATGGTGCACTGCACATTACACGTATTGAAGTATACTGGTCATTTAAAAGGCAAAATCCACAATGGAAAACTTCCCATTTTAGACTTGTGACTCCTTCCAGTATAATGAGAACTAGGCAAGTTAAAGCGGGAGCTTATAATGTAAACAGTAAGTCACTGCTAAACCTGAAAATGATCTGACGTTTTTTAACCACTGTATAGTTCAGTGACTATTGGCATACAATCGTAAATCCCAGTATCAGTCCAATAAAAGGTCTCAAGAACCACAAAAGGTGAAGCATCTGGTAGGTGAAGCAGGCTTCTTCTTCATTTGGTCCTATTGTTTTTTTCTCTTTACATCCATAACACAGAGCAGATTACAGCTGCAAAAGATAATATCTAACGTGGCGAAATGCATCAAATTAGAGTAATGAAGACAATCAACAAATCTGCTGTAAGGCCATTGTGGCAACCCTTGAAGTCAACCAGTCATGTTCACCACCGTCCCCTCCACACGGACAGGCCTGTTATAGTCACAGCCTATAAAGGAAGTGAGAAAATAATGTTAAAATCTAAAATATCACTACCATAAAAACCTCCGTGCATTTGTGTGTGCTAAGACAACTGCATTCACACATTTGGAGAATTTTGTATGGGTCTCATATTCTTCATTAGAAAAAAAAAACACTGAATTGCTATTTTGGCAGCGAGGGAAATAAGAGAGGTGAAAGAGGAAATAAGGTGCATGGTGTGAAGATAATTAGCTGACATTTTGGGAAGCTGTGTGAGAATGTCAAATGTCACAGCAACAGCATGACAAAGGCTTACGAACCAATGAGTGAGCAAGCAACACCAAATTGTGCGTGTGTTGTGACAGTGAAGTGGTGAGAGGTAAAGACATGGTGGGCTCAGAGGGGTGGGGAGCGGGGGGGGGGGGGGGGGGCTGATGATATTAGATTAGATTCAACTTTATTGTCATTGTGCAGAGTACAAGTACAAAGACAGCGAAATGCAGTTTGTGTCTAACCAGAAATGCAAAAAAGCAGAAAAGTGCAATGTGATATACAAAGTATAGACAGGTGGTGCATAGGCAGGACAAGAAATATATTGCAGTGTTATAAGAGCAGAATAAATATGGCTATGTAATATGTATGAACAACATGTACAGATATGTGCAATGTAGTAGCAGTGACATTATACTAGTAGTAAGAATAATATAGATATATGCAGTGTATTAGCAGAATATATAATAAGAAAAACAGAATAAATATGGATATTCTGTATGAACCATATAGACAGATATGTACAGTATGTACAGCTATGTGCAGTGTGGTAACATTATTGTGAGATTGAGCACTGATATAAGAACTATGAACTGAAAAAATGGGTAGGATTTTGTGTGTGTGTGTGTGTGTGTGTGTGTGTGTGTGTGTGTGAACATTTTAATATAAGGTTCATACTTGTGGAAGGCCCATTTAAGACTTCTTCTGCTTCTGCAGCATCTAAGGAGTCAAAGGAAGAACAAGTTTAACTCACATGTTCACAAAAGGCCTCCTTTTTGACGGTGACGCCTTAATAATGATAAGTTAACTTCCTTTGACCATGCTCACATAATAAAACAGGATACTAGACAAAAAGTATACAGTATACGCTACTTCAATAAATGAAAGAAAATAGGGGGAAAACAGACTCTATAGAAGTACCTCTTTTCAGCCTCCTCCTGGCAAGTTTGATCTGATCTTGAAGGATCTGGACCCAGTCTCGTGGCCCGGGCAACTTCTCTATTCTGTTTTCAGTGCAGTATTTCTCTGTAAACACTGGACACAGTACACACAATTATATTAATGTTCCATTAATGTCATTATTGTTGTACTCTGGTACAAAACAACTGATTAAGTCTCTTGTATCTTACCTTTAATGGCACCCACAATGTTCTGGTCCAAGCCCTTACGGTTATCATTGAGCCCTCTCTTCCTTTTACCATTTGGCAAGGAGTTAGCCAGCGTAGCATCGTCAAAGAACGCACACACCTAAACAAACAGTAGCTCCATGTTGAAACATTGTTGAGCCTTTTGTGAATGTATATAGCTTATTAGGGAAGTAAATTATTAGATGATTGTTGTTGTTTTTAATAAAATGTAAGTAACCAGTGATGCCACATGACTGCAAAGTTAACCACAATAAAAGGGCTAAACAATTGAGTCTGAAAAACATTGATGCGCACCAGTTTCCGAAACAGCAGGCTGCCAGAGCGTGTATAGTTGACCAGAATGGAGTCTAGTTGAGCCTTTGAGATATACACGTCATGATCCTCTGCAAGACGCACCTCAGACTGAAAAAGAATCAAATAACACGTACTTTGAATTATTATGGGAAATGGTAAATAAATAAAAGCATAACAAAATAAATTCAGTTTTACGAAGGAAAAAGAGAGAACGCACAAATTGTTCTAATAGAAGTCATTGTCATGAGTACTGGCCTGATGTTGTGAGTGTCATTGTAAAATAAAGCACAAGGATGATTGTGCAAAACTATATCTCATACCTTCCCAAAATTATGATTTTGAGATTCAAATTGGTCCGACACAAAGGTCCTGCTTAACAACAATGCAAGGCTTTTAATATATGCACATGGAGTTAATAGATTTTAAATGTCTTAAATGGAGACAAAGATGCTAAAGAGAGAACTTTTTATAACAGAAATACAAACAACCTTCTTTGTTCTGTATTTTTTTTTAATAAAAAATCTGAATGAAAATTAAGGCAGCATTATGTAGTTGGATAAATTCAACACATCTATTTCCGCCTGCCAATTCTATGACTTTTTCAAATGTGTGGTAGGTTGAGTTAAGTCACATTTTTTTCTCTGTGTAAATACAGTACAAAATAAATACATACATTTAAAAACCTTTTGATAATCAATTCTTCAGAGAGATTACATTCAAGTTTCTGTGGGAATGTGGGAAACTCAAATCACAAATTAGAGCTACCAATTAAGCGCAGAAAAACACACATGGGCATATATGTACATTAACATGCAGATTACCTCTAACGAATGAGGTCCCCTCAGCTGGTTCAGGACAGGATTGTGTCTGTTGTTGACAGTTACTGGATTTTTCTGACTTGGCAGCACAGAAACCTCAGAGCAAACAGGGTGACTGTTGGGTGTAGATAAGCCATGCTCTTTCTCACATTCCTCACTCTTTCCAGATTTTGCAGGTGCAGCTATACTTGGTGATGCCTCTAGAGGGGCAAGAGCAGCTCTCCTAGTACTTGACACAGTCAGTGGTG
Organism: Sander vitreus; assembly: GCF_031162955.1. NCBI lineage: Eukaryota > Metazoa > Chordata > Actinopteri > Perciformes > Percidae > Sander > Sander vitreus. The sequence goes on along the minus strand of NC_135862.1, from coordinate 11,591,120 downwards.
CCACTTTATAGATTGGCCTCCTCTTGCGTGGCCTACAGCGAGGAGCGGGGCCTGGACCAAGACGAGGTTGGCATGGTGATGTTGCCTGTTCCTGTCTTTCCAAGGATGCTAGTAAACGCGGTAACACATCATTTTATTATTTTAAAAAATCTCACATTCTCACAGTGTGTGAGTATTTGTGTTATCCACTGACCTTTTTGAGTCTGCATCAGTCTCCTCATGGCACGCAGTTCCTGCAAAATAGCGTGCAAGGTGCCTTTACAGTTACACATACAGCAGGGGGCTTCTGGCGCAGCAGGAGGGGCTACATCTGCTGGAAAGTGGAAAGTCAGTGGCATGTTGGTTAGGGATTGTCTACTTAAACATGCAAACAAACATGCAAGTCTGTATATGTGCATGAGTGATTGACTGTCTATATGGATAAAAGTGTCTGCCGTACTTACACACAAATACCTGTGTATACTGTAAGTGTATATATAAAAAAGTTTGTCTGGTGTTCATCATTAGACACTATCTCCTCTTTTATCAGCATCCTTTTTCTTTAGGAAATGAAATATCTGTTGGTTTTTCTCTTCTTCAAACCTGCTGCGATACCATACCGTTAGCTTCGTTCACTTTGATCAGATCCTTGGTATTGTTGAGGATCCTCTGGGCTTTGGAGCGGGTGCTGTACTGTCCACAGCCTGGACCGTTGACGATGGGGCTGGATATGGATGAAGGTGAAGGCCCTGGATCCCCTGCAGAGTTCCAGCTGCTGCTCTGGTGGTCCTCTGATACAAGACATGAAGGTGCAGGCTGATGTACCCAGGTCAGATGCCTTTCCTGGGGCTCCTTTGTTGAGCTGTCCTGCTCTGTTACCACACGCTGATATACCCTGCTGGTCTTATCACTCAGAAGCCTCATCATTCCTGTGATTTGCCTCTTGATCTCCACGCCCTCATCCCCTAACCAAACTAAGTTTAGAGAGAGAGAGAAGGTCTAATTAGTGTGATCTGCCATGATGTATAGAAATGAATCCTTACAGTGTCACATACCCTCTGGCACAGCAGCATCCATAGGCTCTCCATTGATACCTTTGCAGTTGGAGTTCATCATATATGAAGGCGCAAAATCTGCAAGAGAAACAGCAAGGTTTTGTTGTGAAGTAGTTGCAGTATTGCTGTAATGAAATTAAAATGAATGTATTACTTGTACAATAGTCCTTTGTGATAGTTGCAGAATGATGTGGACCTTTTGCATTGCAATGATGAAGCTTGTGTAGGCTGATACGAACTGTGATGTCAACCAAAGCAGAACACCCCCTCCCATCCCATGCAGAAACCACCACCTGTAGGTGGTATGAAGAAGTGTAGCCAAGAGAGGTGGCCTAGAGCGTATAGCTTCAGCAGAAAGTGAACAATTTAAGCTGTATGTTCAGAATGCGCAACATGTTTTCATATTTGGGACTATTATAGCCTACTATTAATTGTATTGGCTATTCTTGAATCTATTTTGAGCCTGATGTCTATGAAGGTTTTTACATGTAAATCATTAGAGTTAGCTGTTATAACCGAGACACAGACTACGGGCATTGTCGTGGCCATTGCTTTTGTTTACAGAGTCGTCTGTGCTGGCACACAGCGCCAGACAAACAGCCAGACAGACGCGCGTCTTGCGTGGTCTTTACATTCATTCAGCAGCCTACCTTCATCCGTGACCAGTTTAAAGCTCTGTGACTTCCTTCTCCTCTTCCTTTCCCCAAACTCCATCTTCAGGAGGAATATAGTCTACAGTAAGTCGTGCAGTCGAAAATCGCTCTTCAGAAAGACAAAATCAGTGACTAGGATACACTCAGCGGAATCACTGTCCGTCTGCCTTATTAATCAGTTACATTTTTACCCAGTCTGCGCTACAGATCCTGTCATCGGCACATTTTCGCCGTGTTGAGGTTAAATGGACCTGGTAAATGCTATTGTATGATTCCCGTTCCCAACAAGGATGCTGTTTCTTCCCTTTCGCCATGTAAATAAATTAATGACTTTAATATTAAAAAATCGTCACATATCCCTTTGCGCCACCTGATGGTTTGTTCTTATCTAAAAGGTCGAGTCACACATTTGCCACACAAAATCAGCTATCAGACCAGACTGCAAACATAAACACCCCCCCGAATTCTCAAATTATTGAAAAAAAAGCCTATTAATTGTTATTAGTCTTTATTGATGTAATGGTGACTCATTTCTACATAGTAGGCTATAACCTACATATCATTTAATGACCACCTCTGTTTGACTGGAGCGAATGGCAGACTGAAACTCTTTGATGAGATGGTTATCTCATCAATAATGTGCATCAAAGGATGAATTTTCCCTCCCTGTAGTCATGACCTCGCTTCAGACAATGGTATAAATTCTGAGTCACTGGCAGAAAATAGGAGGGAGGCTAGTGACAAGTGCAAGCCAGTTAAGGTCATTGTATAGTAGTATAACCCTGGACTCGTATTTCAATAATCATAGGCTACACTAGGTGTGTAGGCTTCAGCTGAGAAAAAAATGAACTTTTTACCATCAGTCACAGTTTATGAATGATCAGTTTGTTTTTCAGTAGCCTATAGTTGCCATCACCCCATTATATTTATTTCTGTCTGAGAACCAACATAATATTTTGTATTTACTGGAGCCTAACATTGCAGTAGACCTAATATCCAAAGAACAACACATAGGCAGCACAACGCAGTATTTTTGTTATTTCAGGCTATGCTCATAGGAAAGTGCTTAGTCTTTGATGTTGGTATCTATACTAAACTCTCTAAAAAGACTAAATACTTAAGACACTGACTTAAATGGTCAGTGAACCCAAGTTACATTTAATTTTTACATTTTTATTTTGAAACATTATCATCAAAACAAAGGGACTCTTATAATGAAAACTCAGTTGTGGTCGGTTTAAGTTAACTTCCGGTTTAAGTGTCTAGCGGTAGTGTAGCGTTGTTGCGAAAGTCTTATGTGTGTGGTTATTTGTTGAAATAAGCGAATAACGACCACAATTGAAAATGGATACACTGAAAGCTGAGATCTTAAGGAAAAGAAAACTCATCGAAGACAAACAGCTTGTTGACGTGAGTAACGTTAGCTAGCTAGCTGATGAAGTTGCTTGTTTTTGTTAGCTTAGCTAGCCCTGTTGCTAAAAGGTTTACTAGCGTTAACGTTAACTTAGCTAACGCTAGCTAAGTCGTTTCGGTCAACGCTGCCTTTTCAGAATCATCGATGTTTTTACAAGTAACGTTAATGATACAGTACTGAACTCCACGTACAGTAACGTACAGTACATTGCCAATGTTAAACATAGCGAGACTGATAGTAACAGTTAACGTTGGGATAAGGTAAACACATAGCTAGCTAGCTAACGTTAGCAAATACGTAACGTTAACTGCTTGATATTCTTTAATATTCTGCTTAAACTAAAGACAAAATGATTATAACTGTTTTACTGTCAACGCTACATTTTAAATTAACGTTACCCTTGCTTGCCCTCTGCTGAAAGAACACTGGAATTAAATCCCAAAACTATAACTTTATACGCCACACACAAGTTTATAATGTATTCAGTGTGATGGGAAGATTGGGATAACGTTAGGTAAGGGCATGTCAGTGCAGCAGGAATGTTGATAGCCTCATTTGCGTGTTTTATTGTTCTTCAATACAGATAAAATGTCAATGTCTCTTGTTTTCATTATACCGTGCCACTCTTTAACTTATGTTATTCCTTAAATTGGACTGCTACTTGTAACATATAATATCATGGCAGCTTCTGTTTAGTCTGTGACAACTCTTACCTGTGCTCACATTCAGTCACACGTAAACTTAAAAATTGCTTTGTTGAAAAGAATGAGTTTTATTATTTAAGATGCTGTAGAGTGTGCTGTCACATTCATTCCAACACAGAGGAAAAAAAGAATAATTCCATAGCTATTTTGTGTTAAAGATTTACACACTGCAATGTCACAGTAAAAGAGAAGGAAACGGTTAGTATATGGCATCTTTGTTGTAAGATGGTTACTATGTTATGCTACTCTAGGCTTCGCTACAAGTATAATAAATAATATATATATATATATATAATAATATTTTCATTGCGTCGTACATTGAGTTGGATTAGAAATGTAACAAGTCAACTATCTTTCTGCTTTCAGGGCTCCAAAAAATTCTTCAAAAGGTCTGATCTTGCACGCATGGAACAAGAAGATTACTTCATAAGATGTGGATACAAGGTTGCTGTCAAGATCACGCTCTTTCTCTTACTCTCTCACATATACACACACACACACACACACACACACACACACACACACACACACACACACACACACATATAATCACTGCATTTCTTCAGGTTTGATCTCATGTTTAGTATGACACTCTTAATAATGTAGTAGAACTTTTTGCCAGGAAACAAAATAAGGCCAGGCTTTGATGCTCAGGTGTATATTAGTGTTTGTGTTTGCTGTTTTTCCCCAACCCGCCTCTGCTGCCTGCATCTGTAGGTACAGAGAGAGACTCCTGAGAGCCAGGTATGGGATTTGCACAGTGGCAGTAGCTGACAGGATGCATGATAAAAGGATAAAACACACTGTGTCCCAAAGGCTTCCGCTTCCTTGATACCCTTTCTGAAAGTTCACTCTCTAAAGCCAGTGAGGATAAAAGCAGAAATAACATGGTGGAGATATCTTTATTTTCCAGTGCGGGTTGTTAGAGTTAACCCCATGAGGATTTGGGGTTTTGGTGCAAGATAATTGATTCAACATCAAACAACTCAATAAATCTGTAAACGTAAACTAATTTGATATCAGGTCTATGGCCTTTTCTTTTATTACATAGTACAAACAAGTACTTTCATGAACCAATAACCAATTACAGAAATTAATTTGAAAATACAAATTTATTTAAATTCACCTACATCATATGAATTTGCTGAACTACCTCGCGCTTCCAATACACCACCTTTGTCAATATATATGCTTTTAACTATTTATTTTTATATGCAGCAACCACTATGACAACTAGGCTATATGCTGGACCAGTTATGTGTTACAAACTATTTACAAACTCTGCAACAATCACTTGTCAGAAAGCAAGGGAACAAGGAAAGGAATCCACAAAGTCAAAGTGGGACACAGACATGGTTTGAATTACAGCATGGGATATTGAAATGAAATAAAAGAGAATTCTGTTGCAAAGCTGCACTTATTTTGCACATAATCTGTGACAGCATCTTTAATATTCAGACCAACTATGCTATGCGTTTTATAAATACTTTTATATAAAGTTTTGCATTTCCTTGTAACAGTTGCTCTGTGGAAAACTGCATTCATGTTCTACTTTGTGCAAGGCTTAAAATGTCAAACATATAGCTATGCTTTTGCAGTGTACTGTGTTTATTTGAGCAAGGGCCATTGTTTGTTTGGAAGGCTTTTTGTTTTTAATTTCTGTTTGTTCTTTTAGATTGTGCTCCTTATACCACAATCTAAGAGTGCTGGGATGCATGTGCCCATTAAAGCATGATCTGGTAGCATACTGTGTTTCCTTTTTTGTCGGAAAAAAAAAGACTGCATATTCTTTGCCTTTTGATTAGGCTTGAGGTGGCGCAACCAGCATTCAAATAACACAAATTGAAATGAGATTAATGTAATATTCATAATGCTTGCTTTTATTGATAAATTATTAGGTGACTTGTCTTTCTAGAAGAGCTGCAGGTAAGATAGCGATGTGAGTGTGTGCAATCCAATGCATCGTAGTAAAAACACATCCTCTTCATTCCTGAGGTCTCATCTCATGAAGACATTGACGATACTTTTCACAAATCCCAGTTGTATTTGTTTCATTTGCATTGACCCAGAAAGAGCAAATCCTATACCTTCAATAATCTCTTTTAATAGTGAATATGTTTCTGTTCCTTCCATGTTGTCCGGAAGATTGATAAGAAAGAAGATGATGAGCCATCCACCTCAGCTAATCCAGTGTTAGAACTGGAACTAACAGAAGAGAAGCTGCCAATGACACTGTCGCGACAGGAAGTGAGTCAATATAAACTACTAACACTTCCCTTAAAGTCATTTTTCATTCCATATTAAAAGTTAATGTGTCTTTTGCATCGCTGTGTTCATATAGGTAATTCGCCGGCTTAGGGAACGAGGGGAACCAATCCGACTGTTTGGAGAGTCTGATTATGATGCCTTCCAGAGACTCAGGAAGATTGAGATTCTGACACCGGAAGTAAACAAGGTAGGACTGAGTGTGTCTTGGAGTGGGACACATCATGCAGTAAATATACGCTGTTTCAAGTCCACCCTATCTACGAAATCAAATCCCCATAGTAACCTACATTGAAAAATTGCATCTCATAACTATTTAAATGTCTGGACTTTCAAAATACACTTTTCTTTAAGCCGTCACTGGAAGCAGATTTGATTGTGTTGCTTTCAACGAAGCTCCAAATATAGTAAATGTTATAAAGGTGAAATTTGTGTGTGTTTTTTTTTTTTTTTTTTTTGATTCTTTTATTGGTGTTATTCTCCTAAGTTTAAAGCACAGTATCCTGATTGACACAGTTTAACGCTGCCTCTGTGCCTAGGGCTTGAGGAATGACCTAAAAGCAGCCATGGACAAGATTGACCAGCAGTACCTAAATGAGATTGTTGGAGGAACAGAGCCAGGAGAAGTGGACACACAGCACGACCTGAAAGTGCACGAAGAAAACACCACTATAGAAGAGTTGGAGGTACAATACATACTGTAGTTAACATTGCGTAGTTAACAGTGTCACATTCTTTTCTGTTGGATCAAGTTATGGGCAATTTATCAATAACTATTTACTCACTTTGATGTCACAAGCTGAGATTTGCAATTTTTTTTTTTAGTTCTGTGTTCTTTAGTAAATTAAGCCCATGATTCAGTTTGTGTTTGATACTGAAACTCTCCTTCAGGTTCTTGGTAAAACCCTAGGCACAGGAGATGATGATGGAGACCAGGAGCTTATCGACAAGTTCTTGAGGGTAAGGAGAGAAAAAAAATCATGTCCTACCTTTGATCTAGAGGGAGCTGTTGGATAAAACAAGTTTTACACTAACTGCTATTCATGTTGTTGTTGTTTTTTTTATTAATTTGGATTACTTGTGTTGATTTGCATTGTTGTTAAATGGATGAAGAGATGTTACTAGTTATTTTTATGATAGGATGTTTTTTGTGATGTGTTTTAACGCTACCATTTAAGAACAAATAATCTTAATCTTTCTCTCACCATTTCCATTCTTGTTAATATTTTGTCAATTGCCTCATTTCCTTCCTGTTGTATACCAGTTTCTTCTTGGTGTTTGGGCCAAAGATCTGAACAGCCGAGAGGACCACGTGAAGCGAAGTGTTCAGGGCAAGCTGGCCAGTGCAACTCACTCACAGACTGAGTCTTACCTCAAACCTCTCTTCAGGAAGCTCAGGAAGAAGGTAACATTTCTGGAGAGAGTAAAACAAGTTGCAAGGATGTTGTTTATATTTTTTCTAATAGTTATAATTTCTCTATTATCTCTTTCAGAGTTTACCAGCCGACATCAAAGAGTCAATCACAGACATAATTAAATTCATGTTGGAGAGAGAATATGTCAAGGTATGTCATTAGCTGTATAACAGTGTTTTTGACCATGTTAGCCCCTTTTTATTCATTTTCAAATGTATCAACTTTATCCAACTTTTTGTCCAGGCAAATGATGCCTACCTGCAGATGGCCATTGGTAATGCTCCCTGGCCTATTGGTGTGACCATGGTGGGTATCCACGCCCGTACTGGGCGAGAAAAGATCTTCTCCAAGCATGTGGCCCACGTGCTCAACGATGAGACACAGAGAAAATACATCCAGGTGAGACCCTGAGATTATCCCCTACATATAGTGTCTAACTCTCTTTTAGGTTAGGATTTGTTTCTAGGGCAGTGACCCTCAAGACCTAAGGTAAAAATAATGGCAAGATTATTACCTTGACTGAGTAGGAATTTATCATTTTCACTTTGTTGTATCCTTTAGAATAAACCCATGTCTTGTTGAATGACGTGCCAACATTTCACGGTTAAATGCAATGCCATGTTCAGGCTTAATTACCATACAATTTAGAATATTTTTTATTCACCTTGTTATTTTGATTACTTAAGTAAAAGTGCACTGTTTTTTTAGACCTAACATTTCTGTGCTTTCCGTGAAAGTGTTCTATTATTAAAATCAGAAAGATGCATATTGACTCCTAATATAGACATACAGTAACATAATTGGGATGACTGGGGTTCATGAGGGACACTTCCTATGCTGAAACCTGCTAACACGGTAAATATTTTGCATGTAGGGTATGCAAATGTTGCTGCGTTATTATTCTCAGTGTAGAGTCACCACTCCTGTATAAATTGGCATTTGTGGTATGTTAATAATGCCAATTGAACAGACTGCTGATCTTTATAGAGGAGGTCAAAGTTGAGGTTATTGGCTGGTCATATACAATAGTTATTTAAAGGGGTGATAGAATGCAAAACCGATTTTACCTTGTCATAGTTGAATAACAACAGTTCGGTGGGTAAATAGGACATACATAGAAGCTCAGAATCCCATTGACACCCCTATCCTCTGCAAATCTCACATTTTGAAACTGCTGCTGAAAACGGGCGAATCTCAACAAAGCTGGAAGCTGACGTCAGCATCCCAAATCCTAGTCTTTGTCACGCCCCAACATTTGCATAGGCTACTCCACTGACCTGAGGTCAGCTTAGTCTTCTGAATCTAGCTAGGTCATGCAGATCCCCAGAGGTCCGCTATTGAATTACTAAATTCACTTCTGAGACTTTTTTTAATGCGAAAAATCAACTATGTAAAGGTCAAATATGGGCCGTTTTACGAAAATTGATGGCTAATTGCAAATTTTGTCCGACTGTGTGTCGCAGTTCAGCAGGAGCTCAGCAGGCTACGTGACAGCGGCCGGTGCTGCCTCGCCGCCCGGCGTGTCCTACTTCATAGACTCCGGCTCGCTGTGAGCTAGCTGGATCTCCGTCACGAAGGGAAGCCCGCGGCGCTCCATACCCGCGCAAAGTCACCGGTTCTGGGTTACTGGACTACAAAATGCCGAGGCCCTGATGGAGCTCCAGGGCCTGCAGCTAGCCACGATTCATAGGATTGAAGGGACAATAGCAGCTAACGAAATCCCTAATGTTCACAAAAATGCATTCAATTGAAATCGGACACCATTGTTAGCTTTATAAGACCTTGGGGTATATGTTATATAAGTGGCGTGACGAAATTCAAACTGTAAATATACTTCAATTATGCCGAAAGTGAAGCTAACTAGCCGCGATCTGTAAACATAGGATTGGAGGGACAGTCGCAGCTAACGAAACCCCTAATGTTCACAAAAATTCATTAAATTCAAATCGGACACCATTGTTAGCTTTATAAGACCTTGGGGTACATGTTATGTAAGTGGCGTGACGAAATTCAAACTGTAAATATAAATAGCCTATCTTGCAGCTCCGGAGCTCCGCGGAGCCCCGAGCCCCGGTTGTACAGTAACCGAGAAACGGTGACTTTAACTGGGTATGGAGATTTCCGCTTTCTCGTCAGACTGTGTGGAGCTCCTAAAGTCCGACACGTCTTACTAAATTTGCCATCAATTTTCGTAAAACGGCCCATATTCGAGCTTTGTATAGTTGATTTCTCGCTTAAAAAAAGTCTCAGAAGTGAATTTAATAACGAAATAGCCCGACAAACAATGTATAACTTTGCATTGCAGTGATGTCACGTGTTTTTTAGGCTACAACATTCTTTGTCACATACAGCAAACATCTCCTGACTCTCCGCTAGCTGCCTGTCACCTGAACACACTGTAAAAAACCGCGGTCTCTGTAGACAGCCCAGGCTCCACAAACGCCAACAAAAACAAACTGGCCAACCTGCACCACGAAACATAAGAAACAGTGTTCCAGCCAATAACCGACAAGAGGGATTTGGGGGTGGGGGTTGGGGGGTCATTGCGCGGAAGCACGGATGGGAGGGGGAGGGGACGGGATGAGGAGGAGGGAGGGGCTAGCTAGCCTTGTTTTGTTTGAAAATACTTTGAACGTCAAGTGCCATGACCTAACAGTACTTAGAGAACCTTTAAAGTCATCACATTATATCAATATATCACTAATCATCATCATCATCATCACAATACATTAACGAAATGTTAATGTGTCTAAAAAGCTAAATATGCTGCTAGGCTATTTGAGAAATAAATACACCGGGTGGGATATAGTTGACCTGCCAACTTAATTGCCTTGTTTTTATTATTTTTTGTTCTACAGGGACTGAAGAGGCTAATGACTATCTGCCAGAAGCACTTCACGACTGTGCCATCAAAGTGTGTGGAGTACAACGCTCTTTAACTTGTGACTTCAGCTTAATTTAGGCTGAAGCTGTCAGGTCAGTTGTATCACAATCCAAAATGGGATTTTTTCACAGCAGCTCAATTATAGGTTCTGGCATGACTGGTTGTCAAAGTCATGTATAAGAGCCTTCAAGTACATCTGCATTTTGTCGGGGATAACAGTTTAAACAGAATTTGGGTGAGTCAGACTTTTGTATACAATCAGAATTGTGCTAACTTATAAGTGAAAATTTAAATCTCTCAAATTTAGGTGGAGAACACTCAACAACCCTTGAAACTTATTAGACTTGTCTTTGTGAACTACTGGGAAAACTGATACACCTGTCATGCCAATACTAGTCACATGACTTCAGTCCTACTTAATACTTCATGTATGCTCTGAGGAGTTCCAACCCATTGTTGCAGAAAAAATGGTTTAACTTTTTTTTTTTTTTACTACTCTTGTTCTGTTAATATTGGCTTTCACAAGTTTTATTTTTAAGATTTAAGATTTATAGTCGTGATGTGGGAAACGAAGTGTCATTTGCCTAAGACGATCCAGTAATGTAAGTTTTATTACACCTGAGACATGACAGTTATTAACTCCTTATTGACGTGCTAAAATCAAAGAAGATTCAGTTCTATGTGCATGTTTGAGTTTTAGCAGATAGTTAAACCAATAAATGTGTCCCTGTACTATCTTAGTTAGAAAATAAAGTGTTGCTTTGTTATAACAGCTGCCAGGATTGTTATTTTTTTTATTTTGTTAGTTTTTATGCAGTGTGAAAACTTAATTTTCCTTCTTTAAGATATATTTTGTTCTGTTATTGTCGAGATTTGCTTTCTTGTCTTCTGCAGCCGGTCTGCTGAATGGGACTATTTTTAGTCACCATCTGGGTTTTTTTTGTCATTAAACAATGTGTGTGCTGGGAAACAGTTCCGAATAAAGGGCTCTCTGTAAATGTGCCATGACATGCTTCAGTAACATTTTGGATTGATTGATTCATTAAGAATGAACTAGTCAGATGAAAATAGGCAATTAAGTAATGGGTGTGCTCTTCTGGACAGCAAAATAAATAAAAAGCCCAGATTTGCAACAACTGATTGCTGATGGAAACCTTCCAGTAGTTTGCTAAGATGGTAACATCCAGCGTCACACGCTGACCTTATTACACTGAGTAACCATGGTGATCTGATCTGTTCCTTGTGGTCATAGTGTGTGCTCGGCTCCATGTGCCCACGTCACCGTTTCAGTCTGTCAGCTCTGAACGCCTTACAACTTGAGACTCAGCTGGACAGCTTGACAGTTGGCAGCGCAAATACTGTGAATTAATGCTGGGTTTTCCTCTGAAATTTCCAACTTTCAAGCACCAACATCTAACCCACAGCAAAGGAGAAGAATAATTGTTTCTTTTAACAGTTACAGTGCAGAAACATTTGAATTCAAGAGTGAAATGACGCATTATGTTTGTCCACCCATCTGCCTGTCCTCAAGATAAACTAAGCTAAATATTTTGACTTTTGTCCAGGCAAATGTGTTGTATAACTGTCAGCTGCACTGTTTGCTTAGCCAAGGCCTTGGAATGGTGGTCCAGTGGAAAGTATTTTCAGTTCATTGTAAATTAACCAGAAACCTCTGTGTGTTGTACCTATCAGTTTGTGTTCTGTCAGATCCCACACCACTGCTATTCCACCAGAAAGGTTCCTCATGGGGGAGACGGAAACTACGCATTATAGCTTTAAAAAGGAGCTACATTAAATTTCTAAACATAAAATTTACTTCGAGATCAAGTTTACAAGTTTAGTGAGACAGGTCATGAGAAACCCATTATGGCAGATGTCAGTCTGATCAGTCCAAAATACATACTGACGCAGTGGACCGTTATGAAGACATGTCGAGCTTAGAACAAGCACAGTGGTGAGGCAGTTGTGCAGGAAAAGCTGTTTAGGGTGAGCAAGGGAATAAATGGCTCCCTGAGAAGGAAACAGGACTTAAAAGGCATAGCATTTTGGATACGCTGCAGTTTTTGGATGTTTATGCCCATAACAAGTTTGCAGTTACAGTATGTGTAACGCTACATGTTCTTGCACCAAACATTGATGCATTTTGCAACAAAACAAAATGAATCTAAAAAACATGGTGATCTGATTCATGTACTGTAAGTCCCTTAATTGTCTTCTTCATTTCACTTCAACTTGTCCACACTATTCAAAGATGTTGTAATGACTGCAAACAAAAAGATGACCTCATCCCATTCCCTTGGCACTGACCCTGTATGTGAATATGCTGATTTAATACGGCCTGAACTCCCTGACAACAGTGAGGGTTTGTATTTCTTATGTGGGGGCCAAATTAGTTTTTCTTTTCTCTAATGACCTCAGATCTATGCATGGCCCTATTACTGGCTGTATGATGTGGGAAAGCTGATTAAAAACCTGCTCTCTGTGCACCTTTTGTTCAGGCGTGTCAGAGGACGTGTGAGGGATCCACTCAGTGTCATTAACACATTCAAATCCCCAGGCTTCGTTTAAGGATTATCTCCATCGCCTCTGTGTAACTGCATATATTAGCATGCCGATGTGAAAATCAAAGCAAGAGTGCTGCTTAATTGTTTTCTAGTGTATTATGTGGTGGTACATCATGTAAGGAAGACCTGGTGAGATACTCCAATGAATTTCAATGTGTATATATATATATATATATATATATATATAAAAAAAATCTACCCATAAACATGTAGAAACATAAATGTTCATGTATGTTCTTAGAACCTTGTGTGTTTGTATTTGTTTTTAACAAGCCGTCCTTTCAACTCATTCTGCATTAAGATCAAAACAACATTTCAGTTTTATAGAGTGATCATCAGTGCACCATTATGGAATATTTCAGCTTATTATGTTTCCAGGTGACAACTCTCCATTAATTTCCTGGGAAATGCCTTGTCCCTGGTTGCCTATTGCTAGCAGGTCTTAACTGTAAATAGAGCTTCATTTCTCTATTCATCTGGCCTGGCTGGACAATATGATCTTTGCCAGGCACCTGCAGAGAAACCAATTACTGCTGGAGTATGTGGATTGTATGTGTGTTTGTCTTTCTCCCCCCACTTTCTCTCTGGATCCCTGGCAATTTAAATGGATTTTCGCCCTTTGCTGTCATAGTCACAGATGTTGAGACAAATGTGAACCTCCCTGTCAGTCTCCTGTGGAGGCTTTGGCTTATATCAGGAGTCACTTAGGTAAATTGATGTCATTACCACCTTCTAAGTGCAAATTTTATAAGCAGGGCTCAAATGGGGTCAGAGCATTCTTTCAAATGCTAAACCTTTTTGATGAATGAGATGCATTGGGGTCATTCAAGGGTGGCAGCTAAGAGGAGAAAAATAATGTGTCATTACAATCCATTTTTAGCAGCAGCACCACAAAAATTGACATTTTCATATAAACTGGCCTTGAGGAGCCATTTCTATAGTGAAGGATGTTCAAGTCCACTGCTTCCTTTAGTTCAGAAAGGACAAGACAGGGACAGGAAAAGAGGTAAGAAAAGGAAACAAAAGTCAAAATTGAAACCACACACAACACAGGGACAGGAGAGATTGGAGAGGATGTGAATCTTTCTACAAGCAGATCTCTGGCCTTTTTCTTAATCTCAAATCACATTCCTAAGGGAACATTGTTGTTGGAAAATAGAACTAGATGTCTCTACACTTTGTAATCAGTCCTTTGGGATTGTGTGTGTGTGTGTGTGTGTGTGTGTGTGTGTGTGTGTGTGTGTGTGTGTGTCAATAGTTTCTCAGAGTAAAACCAAAGCACATTGTCCTGCCCCTGCAGTGTGCTGTTAAGCAGCTATTGGATTTTAGGAAGGGACGATCACATGCCTACAACTAGTTTTCCATTGACTTTACGAGGTCCTGCTACTTGCAGAAATATGACGATATAAACATTTACACGAATAATGCTGATACATTAAAAAAGCTAATTTTGCGCTAAGCTCTCCAGACACACACCGTCCTTCAGGAGAGAGAGAGAGCGCTGCGTGCTGCAACAACTCAACTTGCAGCTGAGGGAGCGGAGAGGACGCATGTGGCAAGTCCCGGCTGGTTGGTTTGGCTGTGTGCATGGATTTAAAGCCGGCTGCTCTCTTTTGGTGAATGCATAGATGATGGGAGGACGTTCAGCTAATTGATAAGGGAGGACACAGCTGCTGGCACACATTTCAATATAATTCCTGCGTGCGGTATGGACGGGTTGCAGGCAGAAAATGCTGGAGTTGGCGGCATCGGGGAAGACGCAGAGGAGAGGTATCGCGCTCTAGCCTATGACACTGCTCTGAGCACTTTGGTGGCAGTGGCCGTGTATGTGGTGGTGAAAGTGAGCCTGGATGGCATTAGAGAGTGGCGGGCCAAGATCTCGGTGCTCATCGTGGGTTCGGGACCTGTGGGGCTGACGGCCGCGCTGGTCGCTGTCCGCTCCGGTAAGGTGCTGAAACTGACCGTGCTGGATGAGAGGTACCGGACTGTCCTGCTCTGCCGGCCCCAGCAGATCGCCCTGGATCCCCGGAGTGTGAAGTTTCTGCTGGGACTCGGGGTAGACTTTGATAACATGGAGGGCTGTTGGCACAACGAGCATTTCTTCACCAGGATAGGCGTGTTTCAGGAGTACCTGCTGAGCATCCTGGAGCAGAAGAAACAGAAGGTGGACGTCAAGGTGCAGCTGGGAACCAAGGTATAGCCTCCTCGCTGATTTTCACCTACTTAATATTAATCAGTCTGTTAGGCCTTCCTGCTACAGTGGCACCTCAAGCTTTTAACAGTCTATAATAACAGGTAGGTAGGTTCATACTCATGCTAGTCTGGCAGCTAGGCTGTAAGTCCTATCTTATACAACTTCAATTTCCTCTCATGCAATTTGATCAATAATACATAGAACCCTAATCAGAAATTATATGTGATGACTTTGTAGAGAGTAGAGAGAGACTCACACTACCTCGTTTTGTAATGACTTGCCTTCATATTCTGTCAAAACCTGATCCTCCCTAAGTGGCAGCGGTCAAAGACAAGAGGCTGGTGTGTGCCTTCACTTCAGCAGGGGTCTGATAGCTATCAGCAGTGATGGTGACAGATATGTCTGTTCCTATGTCCAATCAGAAGCAGAACAAGACTGTTCTCTGATTTAATAGCTCATTCCTTCCCTTCCTGATATTTAAGAGCCTTATGAGCCAGCTTTCCCTTGTAAAATTACTTGAAGCACCCTGAAACAGAGGACATTTTTCTTACCAGACATTATTTTATTCATTTGTCATTGTTAGTTGTAAATGTATACTGCAGCAGACATCATCATATATACATTACATACATTATATATATATATAATACAGTCATGTGAAAAAATTAGGACACCCATGCTAAAGTTGACTAAAAAGAGGAATAAAAAAATCATCTTTTGGAAATTGGCAGATTTTTATTTTTAAAGGCCAGTTATTTCATGGATCCAGGATACTATGCATCCTGATAAAGTTCCCTTGGCCTTTGCAATTCAAATAGCCCCACATCATCACATACCGTTCACCATACCTAGAGATTGGCATGGGGTACTTTCCATAAAATCATCTCTCAATGGATAATCAAACCAGCTATTAGGCTAACTGAAATAAAACCATGCCAATCTCTAGGTATGGTGAAGGGTATGTGATGATGTGGGGCTATTTTAATTCCAAAGGCCAAGGGAACTTTATCAGGATGCATAGTATCCTGGATCCATGAAATAACTGGCCTTTAAAAATAAAAATATGCCTGCCTCTATGGGAATTTAACATAGGGGTGTACTTACTTATGCCCCCTGTATTTTAAGGAAGAACATTTATTTATTTACGATACATTATTCATTCACAAAGAAAATTGGTGTCCTTAAAGATTGGATTTTTCCTCATTTTTTTAATTAAGGCATTAAGATCAATTTCCTAAAGATGATTTTTTTATTCCTCTTTTTAGTCAACTTTAGCATGGGTGTCCTAATTTGTTCACATGACTATATATATATCCATTTCCTTATTTACAAACATACTGTAGATATACTACAATTCTCCCAAAGCTACTCATAAAACATTATAATATCAGACTGAAAGCGGCCTCATCAGTTGAAATAACGTGTTATGTAAGCTGACCCCAAACCTGAGGATTATTAATGCTTGTTTTTAGGTCAGTTGAAAGCGCAAGCAGAATATAGTAAACACATTCCAATCCAAACATATCATCAAAATACAATGGATTTTAAAACGTAGCCTAATCCTATTTGGATTGCAAAGGATTTAATTACAGATTTTTACAACAGATTTTTTTGAGGGTATTCCTGAGTCAAACACATATTAAATGAACTGTTGCTGTGTGTTCTGGCACGTGGCCACACATTGTGATTAATACATTATGATACAATCATGAATGTTATCCCTGTTTTATTAAAGAAGTTATGTTTATTTGTATAGCTCTCACTGTGTGCTTCATAACACACGCACACACACACACACACACACACACACACACACACACACACACACACACACACACACACACACACCAACTTAGGACAAAGAAATAACCTACTAACACAAAAACCTTGGAGGGAAGCAAAGAGTAATCAGAGTGGGCAAACAGTTATGAAATGTTCAGTGAATATTTGTGTCATTGCTGGAAACCAGACATCATTTTATTACTGCTCTATTAAGGTTGGGCGAGTGTCACTGTGGATGTTGCTCTGGCCAGCAGCTTCTTTCCTCCTCAGCTACAATGTCATATCTGTTAGCTGCTGCTGTCCTCCCTGCTATCCAGTGACTCACCAACCTTTGGAAGATGGCTAGACAAGGTTAAAAGGGTCTTTGATTACAACAAACTTCAGTTTCATTTTGAGTCACTGCCAAGTTTGCCATTTCCCCTTTATTAGACAGGACATTGTGTTTGATGAACTATTTTTTTCACCCTCCTAGCCTGTCAGTGGTTTAAAGGTCTGAGAATGCAAAATGGATCTTTTAAGTTACCTGTTCTCTGCAGTCTAAATGGATTTAGCATACATCTCTTAGGCTCTGAGCCAGTATAGCCCCTGTAAAGCCATTTTATTCTCTCTTTCATCCTGTCAGTCTTTCCCCAGGGTTTGTCCTGTTCTGTCTCTTCCTCTGAACAGGCAAGTATCTGGTGTTTTACTGAGGGGCAGCAATGCACACACAGGCATAATAATAAATCTCTCTGAGAGATGCACTGTTGCCAAGACAAGCACAACCTCTGGAGCCCATTTTAATGGCTTGTAAGGGTATATTACAATATAACTCACCTGTTTCTCAGATTAATAGGCAGTGGAAAAGGGAGAAATCAAATATTTTGGTTAAGTAAAAGTTGTAATAATACAAATTGTAAGTAATAGGAGCTTTAGAAGTATCAGCAGTAAAACATATTAGATTAAAAGTAAAATAATTTATTTTCAGAATCTTTAAATATTGATGCTGGAGAAGCACGTGACCAGCAGCCGCTATGGTTGCAAGAGACTGAGCTCCGACACCCACCTCCGTATTTCACAAAGTAACCAGGTCTATTACTTTTTCTTCGAAATTAATGCCTCGCAGCAACACATCGGGGCAGAACCTGAGATGCAGGAAATCATGGTATGTGAACCGGACCAATCTGACTGCGTCACATTTACGATCCAGCAGCTTCGGATGCCTGAAGGGATACAACACGAGCTGCACGCTGAACGCAATTTGGACGCGTTTATCTGCCGCACTGCCCTGGGAGCGACCCACGGAGGGAGAGAGTTTGCCTTCGCTGCAGCTGCGGAGCCGGGTGTTTTCTGGCTGGAATTAGAAGAGGAGGAGGACGCGCTATATGGACGGATCACATGAGCTAACAGTTCACCCTTTGCTACAGATTTGTCAGCAAAATCCGGTAGGGTACTCGAGACACGTATGCGTGTAAATTTTAGTCCACCCCGACCAATCAGGTTTTAAAGCGTCATGCTGCAGACAATATACATAGACTATTTCATGTAATAGAAGAAGCCAAAAACCTTCCAACAATGGCAGCAGTTTTATCAGTGGACGTGGAAAAGGCTTTTGACCGCCTAGAGTGGAACTACTTGTGGCAAGTAATGGAGAGGCTTGGTTTGGGGGCCAAATTCATTGACATGGTGCATACTTTATATGCGAATCCCATGGCCATAGTCTCAACCAATGGATTGCACTGTGGAAAGATAAATATATCTTTAAATTGGGTCACTTACGTAGTAGAAATGTGATTGGTGGCTTCTAGGCCGAGAAAAGATTGATTATATGTTGTGCTTCAGTGAGCTTAAGACAATGTTTCACACGATAGCAATAGAACCAGCAATCCTGTCTGATCACAATACGCTTATAACCACATTCCGTTGTGATATGTTAGGAGAAAGATCTAGGAGATGGCAATTTAATCATTTCCTTTCTCCAGAACACAGCTTTTGATACAGAATTTAGAACCAAACTGGCTGAATTTATATCAATTAATACCGACTCAGTTTCTGCCCCTGCATA
Organism: Sander vitreus; assembly: GCF_031162955.1. Lineage (NCBI taxonomy): Eukaryota > Metazoa > Chordata > Actinopteri > Perciformes > Percidae > Sander > Sander vitreus. The sequence continues at coordinate 11,572,170 of NC_135862.1, read as the reverse complement.
TATATGGCAAGCAACTAAAGGATTTATTAGAGATTTTACATCCTCCTTTGCGGCCAATTTGAAGAGGAAAAGAGAGGCAAGGATAGCGGAGTTGGAAGAACGCTGTAAATCGTTAGAGCAATCTCTTAAGACTTGTTTTTCTAAATCTACACAAACTCTTCTAGACACAAGTTGAACAGAGCTGAATGATCTGCTAAGGAGAGCTGAGTTCATAATGCACAGAGTGAGGCAAAATGACTATTTTCACGGCTGTAAACCAAGCAAATTGCTAGCTCTGAAATTAAAACAAAGCGAATCCAGAGCTACTATCAACAGCAGCCGCACAGACCGAGTTATCGCAACGAATCCTAAAGATATCACCACCACTTTTCAGTCCTTTTACTCAAAGTTGTATGAGTCCTCCTGCGACCCGGATCCGAGACAGTGCCAGAAGTTCCTAAAAGAACTAAACTTGCCTCTTCTCGACCCAGAAGAGGCAGAAGAACTGGGTCAACCAATAACCTTAGAGGAACATAAATCAGCATTAAAAACAGTTAAAAAAGGGAAAACATCAGGGTTGGATGGAATTCCATCAGAACTTCTTCTACAGTATTTTGACATATTAGGACCTACCATTTTACAAGCTTTAACTTCAGCCATAGAGAAGGGTAAAGATCCTACGGATTGCTCAAATTACAGGCCCATCAGCCTCATCAGAGGCCTGTACTACGAAGCAAAGATCAACATGTCCTGGATTTCTTTCAGTTACCCGGCTTCACCTAACCTAACACCCGCGGTCCCGCATAAGCTGTATCACGACGGTGGTTAACAACTAGTTCAGTCAACCCAGGGTTTCCCAATCCAGCGGTGCGTGCATTCACATAAAAGAGGCGGTGTTTGCACAGCACGACCAATCGCAAACATCTACCAGAGCCGCATATTTTACATAAGAAGAGGAAATTATAATTCTACATAAATATGAATAACACAGACATGGTTTTGCAGGCAAAACGCAATACAGTCGCTGCTTCCTAAAACAGGAAGGAAAGCTGGCGAAAAAATAGCCGACGCTGTAAATGCGTAAATCACAACGCTTATTAATATCACTTCCCATCAGTCAGGACCAAGATCTGACCATAATTACACTTGCGCACTTTCCATAAACTGTCGTTGCTTTAGCCTAGTATTTCAGTTGCAACCCTGGCAGTGGGAAGCCATCGTGAGAGCAAATAAAATATATAAAAACAAAATTCAAACTGATGTGCGCATTGGCAACACACGGCTCAAGAAGCCGAGCCGATATGTAATTCCTTCCCATTACAATCTATATATTTCATAAATATACACATCAGGGAATGCTAACGGGGTTGTTGGTCTCTAAATGTTTTAACTTTCTCTTCTCTTCTCTCTTTGCGCACCGAGCTCCGCCTGATCTTCTAAGAACGGTGACGCCGTTATCTATCGAGTGATGATTGGTCAGTAGGCGATGCTTTTACACTGGTTGATCTCTGATCTCCAACTTAACCTGCTCCCGACCAGGTTAGGTTTTCAGCATAAGTTACCACGGTGATTGAACCCGATCACAAGTGATCCACCTTCGTAGTACAGAAAACCCTGGGTTGAACCTGAAGTTAGCTCATTAACGCCAAATCTCGCTTCGTAGTACAGGCCTCAGGACTGATATTAAGCTTTATTCCAAAGTCCTGGCTCTCCGCTTAGAGTGCTTTATCGAGAAGCTAGTCCACCCCGACCAATCAGGTTTTATACCCAAGCGTCATGCTGCTGACAATATACATAGACTATTTCATGTAATAGAAGAAGCCAAAAACCTTCCAACAATGGCAGCAGTTTTATCAGTGGACGTGGAAAAGGCTTTTGACCTCACTTATGTAGTAGAAATGTGATTGGTGGCTTCTAGGCCGAGAAAAGCCAGAAAATGTGTTTTTTTCACGTTTCACCGTGGCTCAAGTGGTGTTACACATTTAAAATATATAAAAACGACATTATATAAAAACGACATACGAAACAGGCTACATTTAGTGCACACATTATAGGCTCCGTAAAGTTCAGCTAACACATAGCTACTAGCATTAGCGCTTGGTGGGCTGTAAATACTGAGTATAAACACAGCCGTAAATTTGCGTGGAATGTAGAATGGTCGGCATTTAACAGTCACAAACTCCACCAGCAGTTAGCAATTAGTTGGATACAAGCACCCCCATTTCTGCACCAGGCAGTCCGTGTTAACACAGCCCACCTCGACTAGTCTTACCTGGCGACAGAGCAGCCGGCCTGGTAGCTGGATAATCCGATACAGCAATGTTTCCACAACAACAAAAACACAGCAGTCTCTGAACTCGTGTTGGTAGTTTCGTTGAAGTTGGATGTAGTCCAGTTTGTTGTCTAATGAGCGGACACTTGCAAGCAGGATTGATGGAACAGGTGGCCGGCTAGCGTTAGCTTTCCACCGGCAAACTCGTTCAACGTTCACCGCTGATGATGTCCCTTTACCGGCCAGAGGCATCAAGCAACACCGCTGGTCTCCATAACAGGCGGGCGAAGCTGTGTCGAGTATTCCGTTTGTAATAAAGTGTCTCCAATCTGTACCAATGTATCCCGGTGGTACATGTGTGGTAGTTTGAATGCACATAATTGTTGTTTTAAAATTTCCTTCGGGATGAATAAATCAATCAATCTATCTATCTATCTATCTATCTATCTATCTATCTATCTATCTATCTATCTATCTATCTATCTATCTATCTGTCTGTCTGTCTATCTGTCTATCTATCTATCTATCTATCTATCTATCTATCTATCTATCTATCTATCTATCTATCTATCTAAAGTTTTCTGCTGAGAAGCTAGTAGCGAAGATTCAAGATGGCTGACGCTCGTTTTGGTTCGGGAATCTTCGTGTAAAGACAACAGTCCAACCCCCTATGGGCGGGTTGAAAACATGCGGTAGTAGCTCCTACTACTGGCTGTAGCTGTAGACGCAAAAATCGTTGTTTTACATCATCGGAAGATTTTTTCCAGACCCACAATACAGAGATCTCTGGTCTCAGGGGGACATGAGGGAGGGAAGCACAGTCATTCAAAAATACTACCGTGTTTCTACTGATACAAAGCTTAATGCTAAATCGCCAAAGTGTAAAGTATCCCTTTAAGCGGGGCTCGCGACAGGGATGTCTGCTATCCCCCATGCTCCCCATTGGTCTAAACTAGCCCTTGTCAGCATTGAAAAACATAAAATGTGCATATTTTATGCGAAATTTGAATATTTTACAATATGAAGCTAAGATAATGTAAATGAAATTTTAATATCCAATGAACAGTTTTTTGTTTGTTTTCTGTTTAATTCTCGTTTCAGTTTACGGAGGAATACCTGCGGCGGATCCCACGGAATGAGTGGCCACGTGTGATTGTGGTGGCTGATGGGTCATGTGGCGACTCCTGCTCGGTGCTGGGCATCAGCTCTGACTACACTGTGGAGTCCTGCCATGCCTATGGAGCTAATGCAACTATAGAGAGACTAGACCAGAGACAGGTCAGGAGCCACATATACACACACACACACGCACGCACGCACACACACACACACACACACACACACACACACACACACACACACACACACACACACACACACACACAATCTGTACACATACATGGACAGACGCACTAATGGATGTGTTCACTCATGTGCACACACTGAGGCAATAACCAACAGGTTACTGTTTGTGTTAAGAATGAAGGCAGTAGAGACAGGATATTGCACGATATTACAGTTTATAGAAGGCAACTTTATTTGTCCTCATAAAGCTGAGTTGAACAGTGATGTGGACCTGCCAATACCAGCTGAACACAATATCTGACTCTCATATTAACACCCAGATTACAGCCGACATGGATCTCGTCACCATCAACATTGTCCCTATTTTGAGTTACTCATTGAATTTGATAAGAGCAGCTGTTCTGATGGAGGGAGGTGGCAATTCATTACGCCTCCCTGGCCAGACTCCTAATCTGTTCCCTGCCAGATGAATATGAATCAAGAGGTCAAACCATATCAGCTGCAATGTTTTTCACGCATCAAAGGTCACTTGACATTATGTAAGCAGATGGTTCCTTGAATGATGACTTAGTGAGGTTACCAAGAGTCAGCCCATAAAATACTGAATAGATGAATATTGAACACTTCCACAGAGTAACATTTATTTAATTAGGTCTTTCTTTGACTGTGTTATATAAAATGCCAACACATCCTCATACCTAAACAACATTATAGGTTGATTTTCAAAGACTCCCCAAATGACACATGTGATCGTTCTTCTTAAAGCCACACGCTGGCGGTTTAATCATTTGACAGTTCTATTTAATGAAACAGGTGCAGTTGTTGTAGTAAACACGTAGTTAACGTTATGAAACAGAACTAGTTTAGTTTAGGCAAGAAAACGTACTTAGTAAGGGTAAGTAAAACATCAGGAATTGGCTTAAAATGAGTCACGTAAAACTACTAAAATGAGGATGTAACGTTATGGACGATGGGCTGAAACGGCAGATTAAGAAATAAAGACAATGAGAAATGTGTAATATTTGGAATATGGTGCGGCACAGACAGACGACCAGCCTTTGGGGCCTTATTCAGGCAGAAGTATTGTTCAGACAGACTGATAAAAACAAATCACATCCCTGCTGTTGTACAATCTGTACAAAAGAAATAATTAGTTTGGAGAGATAAAATAAACAGGGTGAGGTAAAAAAAAGCTTCCAGCCTAGTATTGTCTAATATCTGAACACAATCATAGTCTCCCTTGCTATTTTATGCCACCATAACCATTCATGTCACGTTCACTTTAGTGGCTGTTTGTCTGCCTTTTATTGGCCCCTTTTCTCACTGGCTATTTCCTGTAGTGATTGAATTTACCTCCCAGGATATGACCTGGTTGTCCCCACCATCTCTTCCATCCCCTCGCAGTCGCTGCTCTGTTCACTCTCTCTCTCTCCCTTGGTTGTGCTAAATGCTGCCGGATCCCACTTGGCTGGTTTATTTCATTGAAAAGAAAATTGATCAATTCTTGCTTGAGGGAAAATGGAGAGTCACTACCAGATTGAACCACTGAATAGCCCCACATGCAGACATGGTTTATGTCTTTTCACCACATAAACATCATAGGGTGCATGCACATATGTTAAGAATTAGATTTACTAGTAAGCAGATATATTGTTAATGTCCAAATGATGATATCAAATATGACACTAAGCTCATTGCTGGTCCTTGTTTTCCCCTCTCTCTCTCTCTCTCTCTCTCTCTCTCTCTCTCTCTCTCTCTCTCTTAACTGCAGGTACCCACTCCTGAGATCCGTGCCCACAGCCTCTACTTCGACCTGTCCGCTTACGGAGTGGAGGCTCCCCGAGAGCACCGAAATGCCACGGCTAAACCTGGCTTCCACGTGAAGATCTATGGCACCTTCAGAAATCGCTACATGGCCCTCGCCTGCCCCGCCTCTGACACAAAGATGGTTCGCTTCCTCAGGCACACAGCCAACTCCTCTGTGAGAAGCCTCTTTTGATCAAATCTTTTTTCTGAGCTTTGTTTAGTACTTGTTGTTGTTGACTCTAGTTGTAAAGAATATGCAGCTGCATTTCCATGTAAATGCCAGGGAAAGACAGGTAATAATAACTCTGGCCAAAGCGCAGTGTTGCCTTCTCTAGCTACTTATTCCTCGCCTTTTATTCAGCAAATGTACTTTGTGCACTACTCTGAGAGTTCATTAGTGTCTGTATGTGGGTGTATGTTTGTGAGTGTGTGAGTGTTTAAGTCTGTGGATGTGTTTGAGAGAGAGTGTGTGTGTGTGCGCACGCGCGCATGTGTGTGTGTGTTTTTAAAGGCCATCTGTACCCTGCTGTTACACATCAGTGAATAAATTGTTTGTTCCTGTGCTCAACAACAGACTGTGGATGCATTTACCACCGCTGGGCAATCAGTGTTTTATTTATACTCTCTTCATGTCAGCTACTGCTCTGGTCATGCGTAGCCTGTAGCCGCAGTGTGTCGTACATCCACAGGTAGCAAGACCATCCTTGGAGTGCTTGTTGCTATGTGGGTGGCCATTCATATCCACTGTTACTTGGTAACAGATGACTGTGCAAGTATGTGTCCAAGAAGAGCAGAGTTTAGCAGGGAGAAAGAGCAACAATGGTGGAGAGAGGCTTGTTACTCAATACCCACAATTACTGTGGAATCAATGAGAAGGAACACAGCAGCTTTTCTTCTTCAGTGTTCATACATCAACATAAAATGACATAGTGCTTTTGTGAGTCACAGTTGCGTTGGTACAGATAGAAGAAAGGATGCAACAAAACTTGTTACTTCAGAAGTTTGACTTGTTCTTAACCTGCAGTAAACTGTTAAAAGACCAAGTTTGAATTAGGGCTGCAACTAATAATTGTCATTATTGATTAATTAATTACAAGAAGATGAGGTTAGAAGTTAGAGAAGTGGACCTATGATGATGCTACAAATGATCCGTCTCTGTTTTGCTGCCCAGATCATGAAGAACATTTTCCACCAGTCCTTCAATGTCTATAAGACGGACATAGAGCCCCGTCTCAACGACGTGACGCTCCACCACATGCAGTGCAGCCGCCGTCTTTTTGAGATTCAGTTATCACACCGACGCATCAGTGCTGCCTACATAGAGGGGGACAATGTGGCGGTCACTGTGGAGGGGGAGGCGGCACGCGTCCTCAACTTCGACACAGGTACTCACCCGTTATTGCATTGCTGAGAATAAGAGGATTTGCCCTAAACACAGTACAAAATTCCAATATGTGCAATCTTTTCTATCCTCAAAGTATTGCTGAAGGTGAGAACATCAAGGAGAAAGCAGAGCCCTTTGAATGAATGAGACAAAGTGAGAAAGAGTGAGATGGGAATAAAAAGAGATGCAAGGACAGGATAAATTATATTTTATGCGTGCAGTATGTGTGTGTGTGACTCATGGGTGCACTCAGTGGTCTTTCAGCTGACACATATCTGGTTTTGTCTCCATGCTGCTCTATTTATGTGCCGCTGCTTTCTTTTCATTTAAAGGCCCAGTGTGTAATGTGTTTAGTTGTTCATTATCAAAATCTGTGTTGCCGTGTTATTCCTTTTGGCTTGAAATTTTACATTTGCATTTGCATGAACTGGGGTAGACGCTGCATATTCATGCGGCATCTTGAAATACGTTTACCGGTAAGGGACATACAGGACATACTGCTCCGCCTTTCGCGTTTTCGCTGTCACGTGATAAACTCACAGGTGCTGCTAATGCGGCTAATGGGTATCGTCGCTTCCTGGCCCCGCCAAGTTTGAAGAAGGAAACATGGAGGACCACCCGTATTCAAATTTCAGGAACAGGAGTCTTTTCAGGAGTTCTTCTTCACCCAGAAAAAGAAAAAGGATATTGAAAAGAGCAAGAGACCGGCTTTTTGAAGTGTGCAGGCCACTGTAGCTGTAATACGTACTTTGAACTGCGTAGTGCGAGAGAGTTGATTGCGATATATGATCTCAACGCTAGATGGGAGAAATTCCTACATATTGGACCTTTAAAGCAACACCAAAGCACTTTTCCTCTTCGGTCCTCCTAATTGTCCTTTACCGCTGTCGTATGTCTCATTTGAACTACAGATCCGCTACCCGATCTGGCAAACTTGCATAGTGCGGTTATAGCCGATCGAGGGCCGCAAAGCGAATGCAGAAGTGCCGTTCACCCTGTTATGAGTTGATGAACCACTGAAATGATTTTGGAAACATTATTTTAAGGTACAAATAAATCTTTGGTGTTGCTTTAAGCCATACACTTTAGGGCTGCAGTATTCTTCTTATCATTAGATAGATTTTATTTGATGCATGTATGATGTCTGTGATTTATATTTTCCCTGTCCTTTGCCTCTTCATCCTCCTCTTCATCCTCCAGGTTGTGGGGTGAATCTAGGTATGCGGGGTCTGGAGTCCATGGGGACGTTCATTTACCGGACAGCCACCGCCGTGGACCAGAATGATATTCTAGAGGCACTGTCGGCTAAGATGCAACACTCAAGACAGGTGGCTGAGACCTTCAAGCTGACAGACCTGGCTCAATCAATGTATGAATGAAACACGATGCCGACCTGGTGAATGCATAATGCCACCGAGTGGAAAGTGAAGGTGGATTATTTGTTTTTACAATAAGAGCTGTGAGCAGATGGATAGTGGACGTAAACATGTAAGTCTTTGTGACATAGAGTGAGTGGATCTACAGTATTACTAATGGACGTAGCGAGAATAGCCAAGGCCACATTTGGTACAATACTTTTGAAGCTGTTCTGATTTTCAGGTTGCAAAGCTTGTCAACACAGCAAACTGTGGCAGAAAGAGATATCATCTGTGACTGTTGCAATGAAACAATATGACTACTAATGCACTGCACCTTGGATTTGGATTCCTCTGTAAAGTGTGAGAATGTAGGGGAAAGAAATCTAGCCTAAAGAGGTTAGGAGTAGTTGGAATAAATGAAAACTCTGACCTTATTATTTTTATCACTATTGTCTTCTCCTGTTTTTTGAGGGGAAAAAATTGACTGGATTTCCAAAATCTAGCCGATTGTGCTCTCTGGACAGCAATGGTGCTTGGGGAAATGAGCAAAGTGGAGAGAACTTAAGATGTGTATTGTGCCGTAGCAACATCAGCTAGAACTGAATAACGTATAAAACTGTCATTGTCTTGTAGAATCAGATGAAACCCAAAGTGTAATTATCAAGCTTTTGTGTTTGTTTGAAATCGTGGTAATTGTGGTGATGGCGTTCTAATGTATAGATTGGCCTATTTTGTGTGCAGCCTTGTAAATCATTGTTGGTGTATTTCAAATCAGTCCCTCCAGGATTCGCGATGTCGCAATCGCAACAATTCACGCAAATTCAACCAATCACCGTGAATTCGGTGTGACTCGCAATTTTGACCAATCACCGCAACTTTATCGCAAATTTGATCAAAAAATTGAGTTTCCCGTGATTTCAACCAATCACAGCAGTCCCACGTGCAAGACTTTGCATCAGTATCTGTATCCCTGTTTCTGATATGAAGACGAGACGTATGTGACTCGAACATCTCACATTTACCAACAACACGTACAGCGAAAGACCGTGCAAAACATTTATGACCGTCCTGCCAACCTGTATATGTACATCGATGTACGCTGTAACGACTTTTAGCTGCTGCTGTTTCAATCCTGTCAGCTCTCTGCAGCGGGCAGGGCTGCTGCTCAGTTCCCACCACGACTGACGTGCGCACAAACACAAACACACACGGTGGATGCAGGAAAAACCTGAGGTGAGACGTACAGGATGACATAAATTGAGGACAGCTACGCTCGTTATTGTAAATGCAATGATAAGTTGAAGTCCAATAAGTACTTTATCAAACCGAATGTGTGTCCCAGGCCAGGTTAGGAAATTAACAATGTAAAGCTCAACAAGCCATTGACACATATGTCCAAATTTGATTCATTCAATAAATTATTATTTTTTGTCTTAAATCCACCAGCCATTTTCATATTATACCAACATTTGCACCATCCTGAGCCTTTTTGGTAAGGTTACTAGGAAAACTCAGCCCAGAGTAGTTTTATTCTCCCCGAAACATGTTTCCTTTGTATTTTTAAAGAAGTATACTAAAAAAAACAACTTTGTTTTGCAATTTTCACTGTCTCTCACAACTTCATTGCAACAAAAATACAGAAGACATCACAACTTTTGTCGCAATTTTTTACAAAAGCTCCCACAAAATCAGGTCAACAATCTCAAAAAAAGGCTGTGAAATCCTGGAGGGACTGGCTGCAACCATACTAGGGGTCATCTGTTCAAAAATCATTTTGCTGGGGTGGTGTCACATTTACCTTACCTTTTTGTATTTTGCTCCAGGTGATCTAAGGGACTCAAGTATCATCCTTAAAAGTATGAATATGAATTCAGATGAAGGAGAGTATCCCAGGTTGAAAAGAAGTGCTCTTAATTGAATTAAAAAATGTAATAGATATTCAAATAGTATGTTTATAGTACATTTGTATTCCGTATGTGCTTACTTAAAGTGCATTTAAGTTACATTCTCTTGCACTTTAACATACTACTCAAAAGTATACTTTAAATACTTGTGTAATTATTTTATGCTTAATTATGCTTTTAAGAAATACAATAAAACATAAGCATATTGTTGGCAACATTTTAGTGTATTTACTAGGGCTGTCAAAGTAACGGATAATAATTTCGATTAATTAATCTGAGAAAAAATAACATGTTAAAAAAAATAACGCAGATTAATCCATTTCATATTGATGTTTGACCCGGAGCCGTTCTAGCCACCATTCAACTGTAAAATGAAGGAGGGAGACGAGAATGTTCTGCCTGGATCATTAATTGGAACATTTACTTGTAAAAATCTTCTTTCTGCCAACCCTGGCTACCGAAATCTGGTGCCACTGATATGTCTGCACTTCTCTCTGATGCTCTGAAACACAAACACCGCTGCATGTGACGCTAGTTAACACTATACTCAACAGAAGCTAACGTTAGCCTACCGCTAGCTAGTAGCTAGATTAAACACGGTTAAAATGCTGACAGCTAACGCTAAACGGTGTAAAGTGTGACTGTGTTTTACTGTAGAGGATTCAACACCGGGATGTAACAATCTGCAGCTGCCGTCGGAGAAACAACACAGACGGTGCGTTCATTGAAGCTGGTAAACTACAGCGTCGTGGTGCATTTGAAGTTATTGTAAATGTCCGTTTCCCATCTGGTGGTTGTTTTTGTCGTTCAAAAGCAATTTACTAGTGAAATAAGTTATTGTTATTGTTATACATTATTATTAAATCATTTAATTTTGACCATATGGCCTTAGCAATAAACAAGCCATTCTTTAATGTCACCAACTGTTGTTTAGTACCCTTTTTTTACTTTCTTAAAAAGTATCGGTTCAGGCACCGTTAATTATGTATGCGATTAATTTCGATTAATTAATCACAGAGTATGTAATTAATTAGATTACATTTTTTAATCGATTGACAGCCCTAGTATTTACCCAAAACATATTGCTTTCACTCTTTCTTATACTACTATTTAATTTGACTTTGTGTCTTGTCAAATAATTTGACATTAGTGTGTTTTAAATATATTTATACAATTTATTGAATTTCTACCAAAACATGCTTTCATTTATTATGTAATGAAATTGTGCTTCAGGCTGCTTTTTTAAGCATATTTAAATATATTTTATTAAAGCATATTCATTTACTTAAAGTTGAATATAGTATAGGTATAATTCATGCAAGTGCATTTTTACAATGTGCCTGCCTACTTCTAATGGATTATAATATAGTTGTATCAACTGCGCCTTGATGTGTTAATAACCGTACTTTATTATGTACTACATTATTATGTAGTTCAAATATATTTGTCTGTACTTTAAATAAGTAAATAAAAAAGGTTTATTTTATTAGAATTTAAAATACATTTTTGAGAAATACCTTTACTTCACTCTTCAATAAAATAGCCTACTGTTTAGCTGTACTTCCGAAGAGCATTTCATCTTTTCTCAAAACATATTTTCAGAAAATGTGGTTGAAATACTTTGTAATGTAATTACAAGACAAGCTTAGCTGTACTTCACCAAAAGTTTAATTTCAAACGTACTACAGTACAGTCTTAATGCAATATCATTCAACATTGCTTTTTGTAACATTTAAATATATAATATATAACTTTTCCGCATTAAAATGTCTAAAAACGACAAGACCTTAAATATTTTGTTGAGCTGTGTACTTAGATTATTCCAAATGTTTCCAACAATGGTCAAACCCAGAGAAACCTGTAATTTTACAGTAGCGGTGTGTTTCATTTGGGCGCCTGTCAATGATGTCATATCCCCTTTACCCCCTCTAGTTGCTCTAACTTCTGGGGAAACACCCGGAAACACCAAATGAAACGTCAGAGTGTAATTTTAAATTAGTCACAGAATTACTCAGTAACAGTGATACAGCATTTTTCCTGCCACATAGCATCATTTTTTCATCAATTGCATGCAATTTTGCAACACAGTAATCCAGTAGACACCTCATTTATTAATATGATATTTCCATATCGATCCAGCTTGCTACAATGCGCTACCCCAAGCTAAATGCTAAATACTTACTAAATACTAAATACTGGCTCATGCCAGCTACCAAGCTAATGCGTACAGTAACATTAAAATTTTACAACAACGTTCAACTCGCTCATGAAGTTATTTTAGCCATACATAAGTAGTACTAATAATACTAATGTAGATACTGCTTTATAACTCCAATACTGATAGCTTGTAAATATGTCTGGTCTTTAGCACGTCAAAGCCCTTTGGGAAACTGAGTGAAAAGGAAATACAATTTGGATTTACTATCTGATGGGGCAGACAGAGCAGCAGAGGCTGGAGCAGCTGGAGCGCTGTCGGGTACAGGAGGAACAGGCCAGATGCTCACACTAGCAGCATGTTTTTTGTTGTTGTTTTTTTCACATTGGGAACATGGTGTGGAGCCCTGGCTCTTCTGACACACACACAAAAGACTGACCAAACTGAGCATCCAAATCTGTGACAACCCTGACATCTGCTGGTCAAAAGCATGAACTGAACTAACCATCAGCTTTTAGCCTTGTAGTAAAGTGACTTTTTGTACTCTGGCCCATTTTAAGAAGCTCCTCTAACTGCGGTTGGGAAGTGATCCCTCTTTGGTTCAGTTTTGAACAAAAACATCATTAAAAGGATAAATTAAAAAAAATGTGAACCTATCTTTAAACAAGAACTTACATAAGAGACTAACTAAGAGATCCAAATGAAGTTGGTTTCTACCAAAATTACAGCCATACTCTTTGTGTTTTCCCAGACAGTGTTTCTGTGCTGAGCTGTGGTAGAATTATACTGATAGTTGAAATTTCATACAAAAAAAAGCCTACTGTAAAATACTCACTTGATTTGTCTAACTCAGGCTGCTGAAGTCCCATATTAGCTTTAGCTGAACTTTGGAAATATTTGTGGCCGATAACTATTCCAATGTTCATCTGAGCATGTGCGTATTGTATAATACATCAGATGTTTACCATTACATATTATACTAGACAACCACTTGTACTCTAAACTCAGGTGTAATGATATTTGTCCATGTTTAACTCTGGGATGTCCACTTTAAAGTCAGCTGTCTGAGGGAAAGTGCAACCTTTAATTAACATGCTTAACCATTATCAAATGGTTCAAAAGCAGCTGCAGTGAGTGCTTCAGGGCAAAGGACCCACTTTTGTTGGTTGTGTCAGCATGATTTGGAGGACCAAGTTACTGCTCTGCTTACAGTAGATGTCGCTGTTCTCACATATTTGGACCCACCAAGGTTTTCTGTTTCAGCACAAAGTGCTGGAAGCATTCCTCAGAGATTTTGGTCCATTTTGACATGATACAGTTCCCCCACACCATTACACCAACACCACCAGCCTGAACTGTTGATACATGGAGGGTAGATCCATGCTTTCATGTTGTTTGCGCCAAATTCTGACCCTATTATCTTATTGTCACAGCCGAAATCGAGACTCATCAGACTAGGCAACATTTTTCCAATCTTCTATTGTCAAATTTTTCCTCTAAACACAGTAGTGTTGACCTTTTAACCAAACTACTTTTTCTTTAAGTTTATTTTTACACAGGTAATTTATTTTACTTGAGTATAGATTCTTTAAAGTAACCGTACTTATACTTCAGTAAAATATTCTAGTACTCCATTTCCATCCCTGCAAATACACATTTAAAATCTACAGGTCACACCTGCTAAATGGTTCCTTAAAGGTGACATCTAACTAGCATTAACTTCTGTGGGTCCAATTTTGTAAGTTCAAAACTAGCACAGGCAAAATCTCTAAATGAAAAGCTCATTTTAGCATAGATATTTGGTCTTATATTCAAATTTTTGGGAGTAAAAATTCCACCCATTCATATCTGAATTGTATTTGCCGCAGATTTAACAGTTCACTGGATGGATATCAAGATTTGAAAATATTGAATGCTAAATTAAATTTTATTCAAAGGCTGATATTTTTGCAGTGTGCTAAACAGTGATACGTCTTGACTGTAGACAACGTAGCTGAGAGACAGTGACCTGCTGAGATCTTTTCAACTGCTCTGTGCCAACCTGTCCCACCCTCGAGCCTCATAGACAACTTCAGGCTCTTCCTCCCCAAGCCGTTTGCTCTGTCTAATTAAAAACATTCATCTGCTAGCTGTGCCCTCCAAGGTCAATAGTCTGGACCTCTGAACCGGTCCCTGCTGTAGCACAAGGCCTTTCATTAGATTAAACACAATAATGAGAAAATCTTTTATCTTTGCATATAATTAAAGCTTGGATGAAGGACAACTTAATCAATGATGTGGAATGACAAGTTCGTAAATGAATTAGACCTGCCAATGGGGGCTTGGCTGCGATCAATAACAAATGTTAAGTGCAGAGTGGATGTGTTGTAGTCACAGCAATGAGCATCTATGAGTCCAAACAAGAACATTTGATGTGGCTGGCATAGACTAAGATTTAACAGAATTACTGACCAACCAATTTGTGTGTGTGTGTGTGTGTGTGTGTGTGTGTGTGTGTGTGTGTGTGTGTGTGTGTGTGTGTGTGTGTGCGCATTACTGTAAATGGGCAAAGGATCATATTTTACAGAATCTGTAAAATCTTACTTTTCATTTAATTAAGACATGTGTAAAGAGAGTATTTGTGTCTATACTACTGATCAAGAGGTGCATTTTACGCCTTTTTTGGATGACTCATGCAACATCTTATTTTAATAGCATCATCTAGCCATATGATGGCAGTGTTGTCCTTTGAAATAACCTCTAGGCTATCTCTGAGTTTAGCAGGTGGGGAGCCAAAAAGCAAAACTGGAAGAGAAACTGGAGGGATTTTAGATGGGATAGAAGTAGATTGTGCGGGTTCTGTGTTCTGTTAAACATCCATAAAATAAATTCATTCATTTTTGATAAAAGCAAATATATTACTGTATTTTTGGGTGGGATAATCTGTCACACTGAATGTAACTTGTCTGATGCAAAAACTTATTTACTCTGACCTTGGCTGCACACATTTTCAGGATAAACTGAACAGTTACAGTTTTTGTGTGTGAAAATAGAAATTGTCATCTTCTAAAGTTTGCATTGCTTCGTGTAGGAGAAGCTTGACATGCAGCAAAAAGAATAAAGTGTTTTCACGGGTTCTCTACTGGCCGTGTGAGTTTGTGTGTTAGAAGATGGAAAAGGATGTGAGCCCTAGCTTGTATTGACAAGCCTTCAGTTGCTGTCTGACATACAGACAGGAAGTCACTGTCACATGACTGAGATATCGGCACCTTGTCCGATTGCACAGAGGGCCTCTTATGTATGCTGCCAGCACAAATACAGGCCAAGTCATTCAAACACACACACACACACACACACACACACACACACACACACACACACACACACACACACACACACACACACACACACACACACACAAAGAGATATAAAGAGAAAGAGTGGAGGATGAGAACAAAGCCAGAAAAAGAGGAAATGTTAAGCCTTTTGTGGACAGTGTTATTTATCTAGGTAAAATGGTTTGCCTAATATCTTATTGGTGAATCATGAAGTTAAGTTGCATTTGTAAACATGAAACAGAGCGAGGTGAATCCTGCAGCTGGGTTTCTACCTGACTTGGGTGTCTGTCAAACAATTATCAGTTCTCCTATCTGTTCAGCTCCTATCTGTCCCATCACACTCACGCCCAATTTCCCTAAACTGTCACAGCTAATAATTGGGCCTCTCTGTCAGGAAGGAAATTAGACCCGCTGTTCTAGCTAAAACACACATCCCTCACCCCTCCCTTTATCCTTTTTCTCCCCCTTTCCCCTTTCTCTTCTTCCCGTTTCCATAACCCTGTTCCCCTAATACAGTGGAAATCAGCTCTTCAGATAGGCCACAGCCACCTCCTCTTCTTCTTCTTCCTCCCCCCAAGTCAGTGTGTGTGTGTGTGTGTGTGTGTGTGTGTGTGTGTGTGTGTGTGTGTGTGTGTGTGTGTGTGTGTGTGTTCGGGAGGGTGCACGCTGTATGACAGTGGTAGCCTCAGGGCCAGGTTGCTGTTGACAGAGACGAGGGTCTCTGATTTGAGGAGAGCAGTCACACCAGCGACTGCAGCTGCCTCCACGAGTGACACCTCCCTGTTAGTGGGGGAGATGTGGACACGTGTGTGTGTGTGTGTGTGTGTGTGTGTGTGTTGGCAGTGTTGATGGCAGGGTTGATGGACTGACTGGCTGCCTACAGTGCTCAGGACAAACGGGGAAACTTTCCCTGATTAGCTGACAGGCCCTCGTGTTGTACACCTAACTGGGCTTCGGCTGGTGCTTGGACAAAGTGCAGAAGAGGTGACGGCAAGAGAAAGAAGAAAGCGACAACACAAGTCAAGCAGGTCAGGGAAATAAAAAGAGGCAGAAAGAGGAAACTAAACAGCACCCAGTCCTAATGTGTCATGCTTGTGTGCAGCGTGCATACATGTCCGTGTGGATCTGCGTGTCTGTGTGTGTCTCCAGAGTCCAGGCTGTGTAGATCACCATTCCACCTTATCTAATTTCTTTAATGTGATCCCCTGTCCATCCTCTGACGGCTTAATAGCCATTATTTGTGGGTCCCTTCAAATAAAGGCTCAGCAGTAAATTGCAGTCTGTGGAAATCGAGATATAAACGCCACCCTGCATTACTGTATAATATCTTTCCCTTTAATTAACTGAAAGCCATGCTGACATTTATTGGATTGCAAGTTACTTGTTAATGGCAATAAATTGCGAAACAAAAAAAAGAATCATTGCTTATTTTACATCAATAATTTGTGGACCTTTTGCTAATGATTATTCATTACTCGCCTATGGGGACTGCCGTGTTTGGTGAGCTAAAGTGAATGAAGAATGTAAAGATTTAAGTGGGCAGCATCTACTTAGTGTTATGGCTTTGGTGCCATGCATGAAATGGCTCGCTCTGTTGCTGTCCCTTTACCGTGTCTTCTGCATCTGGCTTTTGGTAAAGAATGTGTTTGGTGAAATGTATTGCACTCCATCAGGCTGAACTACTTTTAGGGAGAAAGTGTTACTCATCTGTGTTAGCATTTTGCTTGCATAACGATATCCTCACCACGGCGATGGAATGGAAAACTGAAATCAGTTAATGTGCCGTTCAATGTGCATGTTTGCTGTGTTTTTGCTGAGGGTTTTACATCGACAGCAGCATGGCATGCATTTGACAAGTTCATCATTCAACAGACATCTGTGCCTGGGGTTTACTCCTCTTCATCACAGTACGTCAGATGTAAAAAGTGTTTTATTACTGACAATGAATCAGAACTGTATTTTCTGAATTATTTAGAAATAATACACTGTATAATTTAGTCACCACTAGCATATTGGGAAGCAAGATATTAATTGTAACTGAAGTACAGCAATACATTTAAGCAAAAATTGTAGCTGTGATTTGTCAAAAACACTTGTTAGCTAGCGGATACCCATTGTAAGTGATTGCTTTTTTGATAAAGAGGAAAAACATTCTTAATTGCACACTTCTTTTATATATATATATAAATTGGATTGAATCGTTTCATAAAAAGTGTCACTTCCTTCGCTGTTGAAGGAATCAGCTACAGATCCAGACAAGATAAATAGACTAGCTTCACTGACTGACTACAGATTTAAGAAGGTATTCATTTATTTTTTTAATGAATAATCCACAAGTGTATTTGTGTTGACATGGCAACATACAGACGTCAAGGCCTCCATACTTTCTGTCTTTAGTTTGCCACTACTTTCAACAAAAAGCGTTCCTGCAGTGAAGGAACCAATTTCCCTCTGTAGTGCCACTCTGTGTGTGCGTTACTCAGTTGCTACCAGCTTGCTATTTGGAAGAACATATTCCCTGTCATAGTGGGCACCCGTCAGAGGGGCGGGTGGCTCTCATCAGGCACTGCCACTTGCCTGGTGCTGGCATTGATCTGGCATGGAGGGAACAGAGATCTGACAGGCCTGCCACAAAAATCAGACCCTTCAGACGCCAGGAAAAGAGTTACTCCCCCGCCTTTCTTCGCATGCACACACAAACACAAAGTCAAAAAGAGCAGTCGGTCAGAGTGTATGCATACAGCTAGGGCCTGTCAGTGCAGATCTAGTTGATGAGGCTCTACAAAGAGAGAAGGATTGGGGAGGAAGAGATTGGCAAGGGGAGGGGAGGTAAGACACAAACACAGTTTAAATGATGGGACATGACCGGAAGAGCCAGCTCAAACCCGGTCTGGTGACCCCTCTGCTCTCTATGTACTCTGGCTCTACGGTAACCTCTTCACGTTGCCATCCTGCCCCTGGGTGATTGCCCGGGTTATCCTTTCTTCTGCATCATCTGTTGTCTCCCGGTTGTGAATATGACCAGAGACAGGCTCAGAGAGAGACGTCCCTCTCCATCGATATCACACTGTGTCTCTCACACACTTGTCTCAAATGCCTCCTACTCATCCCTTCTGATGCCTCCCATCAACCTGCGAATGAGCAACTGTGACAGGGAGAGAGAGAGACAGAGGGAGACAGAAAGGGAAGAGGAGAGGGGGCGAAAGAAGGGGGCATTAGAGAGAGCTGTTTATTTTGCAAGGCTTACAGAAAACTCCCTGAAATGCTGAGTTGGGATCACGTTGAGTAACATAGACTGTGACTTTTTAGGGGAAAAACAACCTGCTTTGGTAAACTTGGAATGACTTTGGAATACTCTGGACCCTCCTCCTCATATTGTGGAATGTCAGAAGATAAATGCACTTCAGCAGTTCATAACTGCACTATAGAGCAATATACAAACCATCTGAAATGACAGGTCAATCTCAAAATTTCTGCAGTTCAAAATGTCATCTCTGTTACTCTTTCTCTCCATCTCTGTCTCACTGGATCAGTTTTTATTGTGAAGCATTGTTTTTCCTGTATGTGTGCAGGCTTGTGCAACATTAACCAGAACCAGCTCAGCGCTATCAGTAGGTTACGCAATAAATCTAGACAACCATAAGATGCTCTTGAAGATGAAAAAACTGGTCATTGATAAAACAGATTCTTAAGGCACTCTAAGGCAGACTATAAGTAACTATAATAAATAACTATAAATAACTAAAACAACTATATAAAACGTCTTTGTTTAGTTGGGCATATCAATGATGTAAAATGCTTCAAATGGTCTACATTAGAGTGGTGATAATGAAAACACAAACACATGATATGCTTTTTTTCTATCTTATTATTACTAGATGAAATAATATTCACTTTATAGTGCACCAGTGGTAATGATGATGTTTTATTTTCTTCACCCTGATGAAGACTGTGAGGTGACTGCATTTTAAATCATTAATATGCCTGACTGAATAAAGGATGTATACACTTTTATTTTTGTCCCTGCTCTGCCTAAAGGCCTGGTCACACCAGAGAGTGGCATAGCCTAAATTATCTGAACGTTTTTATGTAATGTTTGGTTCTAGACGCTTGGTGATGTAGTGACTACTCACAGGGCTAGTTGGTGAATTACTGTCCTTGGTGAGCTAACCACCAACATGCCAACAAGCTGGAAATATGCTAGATTGGCTTGCTACTGGACTACAACGGGAGTTTCAATGTCACATTTCATCAAAGTTGTACTTAAGGCAAAAAATGTGTGACTTACTTTGGCCTTGTGGTCAAATCCACTGAACAATTCAATTAAAAAAAATGGTTTTAAATGCAGGTGTACCAGGGCCTTGAAGAGTGTCTGATGTCTTTTCAGTAACTAACTGTCAGGCATTTGGAAACTTAATGTAATCTGTCATATATTTCTCAAATTTTATCCAACAACCTGAGGCAATAATTGAATGAGTGAAAAGAAAAGATCCCTAATTAGATAACACAAAGTTAAGATAGACACCCTTCAAGTCCTTTTTAAGTAAATAACAGGCTTAAATAAAACCAAGATAGCTTTACGTGGAATTACCATCTTGTGGCAGATAGAGCTTTAAAACCAGCTTTCTTCAGGTGGATCTTGAGATAATCCAGAGTTATCCGCACTTCCTTTACATAATATTAGCTTAACCTCCCCTAACACAAAGGGGATAAATCTTATCAGCCATCTGGACCGTGCATTTACAAAATGATCAATTTCAATCAAAGGAAATTAGAGGAGAGCTTGATGTATTTGACCAATAGATCATTGGCCTGCTTTACCTCTGACCCAAGTGTTACGCATTGTCGGACAATAATCTCTTTAGAATTATTAGAGCATTCAATTAGCCAGATTAAATGACACAGCCAAGAAACATGTTGCTAATACAGAGAGTTGAAGCTGCCGCTGTCTCACTGCCTCTATTCTTCTTTCTGTTTCTCTGCTTTCCCCTCATGCTTCTCCTTGACTCTCAGCTTACTACTCACCTCCCACCCTGTTTTGTAAACTGTCTAGAAGTTTTTCTGCTTTTCTGTGTAAGCATGTGTGCGTGCATGCATGCGTGTGTGTGTGTGTGTGTGTGACAATAGATGAGTGCCACCAAAAGGAGGACATTACAGAAGATAATGGAGTGCGCAGCATCTCATAGACCCACTACAGTAATTAACTTCTTTGTTTAATTACACACACACACACACACACACACACACACACACACACACACACACACACACACACACACACACACACACACACATACATACAGTACACACACACACACACACACACACACACACACACACACACACACACACACACACACACACTAACAATCTTAATAATACTTTTTCCACAGTTGAAATAAAAGTTCACAACCCATGCAGTGGTGAAGTCCTCAGTTTTGTCTGAGCAGTGTGCTGTCAGTGGGACCTCGTCATTATCCAGTGTGTGTGTGTGTGTGTGTGTGTGTGTGTGAGTGTGTGTGTGTGTCCTGCTCCAGCCTCAGCCAGCGACATCACAGATATATAAACTTGAGTCCCACGGGCTGTGTTATACTGTATCACTGGACTGGCAGTTCTGTGCTTCTTCCTCCACCAAATATTCTTGGTACAATGGTCACTGGCTCATAATCAAACCTCAGGGGCCCTCTACTTATGTACAGTACACACACACACACACACACACACACACACACACACACACACACACACACACACACACACACACACACACACACACACACACACACACACACACACACACCCTGGATAATAAGGGATGATATGTGCCATGTATCCACTTGCATATGTGTATAAATGCTACTTATTCATAATTAAAAAAAACTGCATTTATCGTATGAACATGAACACATGAATGCAAGCATGTGTGAATGAATGGTTCAGATGGGATGATAGAGATTAACTATGCCACATTTACATCTTTGGTCCGCACAGTTAAATTGCATTACTGTATATTTGAACTGAAATGAGACTGTAGACCATGTAGAATAATAAAAGGGATTGGCTGTTATTAGATTATATATAGATATATATATATATATATATATATATATATATATATATATATATATATATATATATGGTTATTTCCATTGAGAATACTATACTATTCTGGTAACATTTTCTATCCTAAGTTGCATTTTTAATGGCCTCCGTACATTAAATGAATAAGTCATTTTACACGTTTCCATGGAGTTCAGTATTATATTAGTCTATTTGAAATCTTTTGATTTTAAAACTAATTCAAAACATAATGTTATGGGTTTCACAATGCCTGCTTACAGAACAAGTGTTTCAATGCTGGTCACACAAAAGGGGAAAATATGAATTTTCGCAACATAACTCAAATTGAAAGCTCATTAATGAGTAGAAATGCTATTGGCCATCCTCAAACTCCAAAACTGTGCAATGTGCAATGAAGTACTGTGTTTAAATTTGAATAATGTTTAAGAAAAAATAGCTCACTAATCCAAGAGCCATTCATCAGAATTTCTTTGTTTGGAAGGTTTATCTAATGAAACTAAATACACTGGCTTATTTGGTGTAGTGAACAAGGTTATTTTTTTTGTTTGAGTTGTTTGAATGGAATTGATTCTGAAGATTCAGCAACATCTGAAATTATTTTATTTATATTTATCTTCTTAAAATTAATCTAGTATATTTTAAAGGCAAATCATCAGAAAATGGGGGACCTTCAAAAAAAGAAGAAAAAGAAAAAGAGAACAACAGAGGTTCAGACCCCTTGTAAAAAAGGCCATAGTAACACTTGCTCTCCCCTTGTTTATTTTAAAGACACCCCAGTGGATTTCCTGCAAGATCTCCATTAACAATACACTGAAACAGGTGCTAAACTTCCCACCTCTCATTAATTTTTGGTCTTTAATTTCACATGCCTATGTGGCTGTTACACACACACACACACACACACACACACACACACACACACACACACACACACACACACACACACACACACACACACACACACACACACAGTTTGAGCCATAAACCTGTTTCTGCCAGTGGCTGATGCACAGCACCCTGTTGACACACACTAACAGTGATATATACCAGTGGATGAATCTCTAATTAAGCTTTGGCAGGGACTCTGCAGTTACTTAGTGCCACACTTCATTATCTGCACATACTCCTGCTCCAATGCTACAGGCCCATCGTTGATTTAAGGTAACGTAGAAAATCTCCACACTACATTGCATCTGTTTCTTCTCTTGAAACATTTTTAGTAGTCTGAGATTTATATAACGTTTGGTTTCAGTGAGTTTAAATTTAAAGAGAAAATCTAGGATTTATTTGACCATCTAAAATTGAGGATATAGTCTCATATGTTACCAAAAGCATATGATTTACATCTGATGAAACATAAAGTTGTTTTTTTGTGACTTTCAACAAGAGGAGGCATGCTGAAATTGCAGAAAAACATGACTTCAGGTTTCATGACTTCAGAAAAACACACCAGCCAATTTGCAGCAACTGAAAAAGCCCTTACTGTCTGATACAATAGACGGCATTATGAAACAGCTTTTGCTCCTGGACTCCGCAGCCAATCAGTGAGTTGCGTTACGTCTGATCGCTACATGCACCATGACAGGGAGAGGTCAAGAGTCCTGACCTGTGATGATGGCTGGGTTGACAGATGTCATGTCAACTTTGTAATGGGTCTGTTTTAATGACAGTGAGTCACCGCTTGTGTATACGCAGGGTCACTGTTGAACACACACTGGATCACTGTCACACAATTTTCATTCTCCTCTGACGCAATATACTGTAACAACTTGTGATCCTTCTGTCACTCAACATGACAATGTCCTGTTGGCCTGCTGGAGAACTAATTCTCGCATGAACTAGTAAAAACACCAACACAGTAAAAATACTAAGTGTGTAACCACTGCACATTGTGATCATTAATGGAGAGTAAAAAATAAAACCTCAAAGGTAATCCCCTGTCATACCCCATTTTGAAAAAATAAAAATGCTCAGTGATGCAACTTTTCACTAATGAACTATGTCAAAATTCTGCAACCTGTCTAATATATCTGAGTTTCTAACACAACCTATCAAAGTTTAATTTCCATTATCTGTATGTCCATAGTACACTGAATTCTCTGTCTTTTTCTTTCTTGCTCCAGGCCCATTTCTCTCGCAACCGTGGCCTTTTTTTACATCATTGTTTGACCAGTGCGTAGGCCTACATGTGTCTACAACCCAGAACAAACGAAACAAAGACTACAAATGAATCACAGGGGGTGTGAAATTCTTTAAGAAGTGTTAAATGCTGAGTCGTGTTAAATTACAACCAAAGAAAAAGACTCTCTAAAGAATTAGCACTTAATTAGGTCTTAATTAGCATAATTATGCATGCTAACAGTGTCTCGACAGAATAGCAGTTGTCAGGAGGGTTGAACCATCTGTAACGGCAGAGGATTAATACATCATCTTTTATATCCAACAACGCTTTACCTCTTCTATCTCAAAGTGCTTTTCATTAATCAATTTCGCTTTTATTGGAGAGGAAATTTGTCATTTTTTCATTATGTGCCATTACAACACTCCCTTTGCAGCTATAACGGTTCTAATTAAGCCTCAAGTGTATCCTCAAACACAAACACTTGAATGGACAGAAACAGAGATTGTGTTCACACACACACACACACACACACACACACACAGACACATACGCACAATTATAGCAATTGGCAGTGTTGTGTTATGTTGACCGCACTTAACATGGGTGACATGGGCAGGTTCTGGTGCTGGTGAAGAGGGAAGGTTAGAGACTGAGGTAAGGGTGGGGAGAGGCGGGAGGATTGACAATGAGGAGGAGAGGAGTGAGCAGGAGGAGGAGGGGGTCGGTAATCAATGAAAAGTCTTGAACTTAGGAAAACCTTTTCATGTTTGGTAATCAGACCACCTAAGAGTCACCTCCCCGAGCTAGAGAGGAGATGAGGACGAAAAGGAGAAACAAGGAGAAAAAAGTGGAGCCTGTTGGAAAAGGACAAGAGGTGAGATTCACATGAAGAAGCATTTTGCTTTGTAGCAAAAATCATCAGAGGTGTCACTAAGCAACATTTAATACAAGTTCATTCTAAATAATGTTACACTGGCTGCCCCAAAAACCTCACAACTTTTGTTCAAGGTACTTTCCCAGTTCTTGAATCTGTAACTGTAAACAACCAAAGTTATGCCTTGAAACTTTGATTGTATAACAATTATTAAAAGTTCCATCTCAAGGTCACTCACAAGCTTTTCTTGGAGGTTTCAACCAGGTCACACAGTCTTCATCAGCAGATGGAGTTGTCATGGACAGCTCAATAGCTGTTATGATGTAATCCACAACATTCAATGTTATCTTAAAACTTAATCGAAAGGTTCATTCTTTACCTTGGAAATAGTAGTTTGACAAAAACAACCCCAACTCAAGGTCCACTTAATAGCTTTTTCCAGAGCTTTGGACTGTTTCACATCGTCTTCATGAAGGATAGAAAGTAAATGTTGTGATTTGATTTGGGATTTCTTTTCAAAAACAATTCCAGGGACAAGAATGAAGTTTGCTAAGCTGAAAGATTACTTTAATCACTGCTATACATGTACAAAGAAGTATCTTGATTTAAATATGACACAAAACTACGAGGGCTGACTTTATGAGAAGGATGTTCATTAGAATTACTGTCTGCTTCATCGTTATACAAATTGGCTAACAAATAATTCTGATGTCTTTTCTTTTTGCATTTTCACCACTCTCCCTTTTCCAATATTCCATCCGAAGAATCAATGTCTTGATGGATAACAAGCATGGCACATCTCACCTTCCTCTTTAGGGAAAGGTGACAGAATCACTCCCAGTGCTGCCATTTCCATCTACCAGCCATGCAACACACACGCTGACACACACAAAGGTGTGGCCAGGGCACATACGCACCATAGCTGCAATCCATAAGAGCCCTGAGCCTTAGGCGACCTTGAGACACTCCACTCACTCTGGCCTTGCCAATAGCATAAGTGTGCGTGTCCGTGTGCACATTTGTATGTGTGAGTGTGTCAAGCATGTCTCGTCTGCATCCCTTCATTTCACTTAAACATATTCGCAGAAACTCTCCAACACTCATTGATATAAAACTCTTCTAGCTGATGTACATGCTAATTCTCTCCATATAGTATTTAAAAGTGGTAGTCGAACACTTGTACAAGGTCTCCCCCTCTCCGTTTCTCCCCCGTCTCTCCCCCCATCCCCTTCCTCTCCCAGGCCCACAGGGACATTAGCATTATCGATGAGCTCACCCCATCACCTCAGACACAGGCTCTTAAAAGAGAATAATTTCATGCAAATGAGATATTGATGAGCTAATGATTAATTGGCTGCCTGACTGTGTTAATATGCAATAGCTGTCATGTAATATGCATTTCTAATGACTCTGTCTCAGTGTGTTCAAACAAATCGGCGACTTTGATCATTGGGGAACTCAGAGGCTTTCCAGCATGTTAGCTTGGGGATAAAGCTTTGCCTAAGGGGTTTGTGCAAACTACCATGGGCATGCAACCACAGAGAAGGTTGCAATGTGTGTGTGTGTGTGTGTGTGTGTGTGTGTGTGTGTGTGTTTTCCTTTTCACTTAGAAAAAAAGCTAGGAGGATTTTTTAGCTATATAGTATGTACCCAAAATGTAAAAGGCCTTGACATTTGACCCAGACTACTTCACCTCAGCCAAATCACAGATGCTTCACCCTTGTGGTATAAATAGGTACAATAGGTATATTCTTTTTTTAAAAGAATGTCTTAAAATCAATTAGTTTTTTAATGAAATGAGTTAAAATGTTTAAAGAAAATGTGCAATATACTTTTTGTGATGTCATTTGTTGTGCACATTTTCGCTCGATGGTGTTTTAAGCCCCCAAGGTCGGAGCGACCATCGACTTACCTAACCCTAACCCTAACCATAACCATTGCCTAATCCTAGTGCCTTCCAGGCAGCGCTGCCGTAACTGACACTGTTGGCTCTGACACAATGAACATTTTTCTCTTCATTTTTCCCTATCACTTTTGAATCTGCGTCTTTTCTGTGCACATTAGACAGACTTGATTACTACACATCAAAATCAGTCTGTCACTATCAGTTCATCTCAATGTATGAATGCATCATTTTATCAGCCATTTACTAAATCACAAAAAACACATTTAACAAGGTAATAAGTATATTTTGCTTATGTGCTGGTGAACTTTGTAAAAACATATTCAGTGGAATAATCTACCTGTGTCTCTGAATGAGATATATCTTTGAACTCACTGACATATTCTGTAGCCTTGTCTTTAAGCCAATCAGATGAACTATTTGAGCAGGAAGTAACTTTAACCTGGCTTAACTGTCAATCAATAGACATTCACCAGACTCATCTCCAGACATAAAGACTGCTCCATCCCTTTATCTCTTATAAATTCATATCATTCATCATACATCAACTGCACACTGGAACATTTAAGGACAAAAAAAAAACACAGTTTGATGGCTGTAAAAAGCTCCCTTTGAACTAATATCTCTATCTGAATAGAGTAACCCTGTATATATATATATATATATATGTATGTGTGTGTGTGTGTGTGTGTGTGTGTGCGTGTATGTGTGTGAGAGAGAGAGACACACACTCAGTGAATACACTATGAAGGATGATACTTAACAGAGTTAACAGACAAGGACAGAAAACATATCAACCAGTTCAACGCCAGTTCGTGAAATGGTCACGTTTGATTTATTGATTCGTGTACAGGTCACGATTTTCTTGTTTATTTCGTGTACAGGTCACAATTTTCAAACGTGACCATTTCACGAACTGCCATGACACTGGGCTGCTCTGGGGGACGCAACAACGGGGAAATGAAATGCCACACGCCGGCCACAATAACGGGACGGTTGTGGTTAGGAAGAGAATAACGCGGAAAGGAACTGCAACACGCGGAACGCGACCCCTGGTCTCCGGGGTGAAAGTCCTGTGTTGTTTGACCCATCCACCACCCCAACCAACCACCCTGCGCGGATTTTCGCCTTATCAATACCACTTGCTAGCATAATCGTTCTGTGATCACGAAATATGCTTACCATTGAAATACATAACTTTAAAATTTGTGCTCACCACACGAAAATAACGACATTAACGTGTTCAGTACACGAATCAATAGGTTCACTAACGTGACCATTTCACGAACTGCCACGAGACTGTGAACACGAACATACAGTATGCATACATATGTACACACACACCATCATAGACCACAAGCCTTGATATGAGCTTGATATAATGATGTGTTAGTGAAGCAATAGTCTCTTCTACGTATCTATAGAATTCCTAATTTGTTGTAATCCAAATGTCTTTACAGTTTTTTACAATCACTTTGGCACTAATTTCAGAACCTTGACATAATTTTTCAAAACTCTAGACACAAAACTCACAACTAATGATCAAAATACACATTTTTCAAAACTCTAAACACATAAACCAAAGATCATTTGTTCATTTAACAAAGATCACCTGTTCAATATGACACAACTTAACATCAAAGTACTACTATTTCAAAAAGCAATTCACACATTACATTTCAGATGATTGTCTATTCATTTCATTACAATGATCTAACTATCAATCGATACAACTACTCAAAATGATAAGTAACTGTTGCATTACTCTTAATGCATAGTTGTATGGAAACAGGAAAACAATATTCCATGTTTAGATCATGAAAGTTTCAAGATAACGAGATTCATTGTCACCAATTAGTGTGGAGCATGAACCAATTAGACTACATTATCTATGGATGTAATATTTCATCATCATTCTTTACTGTAATGTACTACTGTTTATCACTACTACTACTACTACTACTTTACTGTTTCTATGGTCCCATGTACCACCTTTGAGACTATTTACTGTATTGACAGTACTGCACTGTATGCATGCAGGCCCTTGGAATTGCTTGTCCAATTCTGCCAACATGTTACTGATGATTGAGATATATACTTTATATATATATATATATATATATATATATACTGTATATATACATATACATATACTTATATATACTCGTACCACATTGTTCGCCATGCCCGAAGGTTTTTTCCAAGATGTTTGGCTAATTGCCAACCTGAGAACCTGCGGCCAAATCCACAAGATGGAGTTGATGAATATGTAGAAGTACAGTAATCACTTCTTTGTTTTGCTTTTTACAGTACAAGCAAGTTGAGGATCACTGCATTTGATGTTTTACAGTACTGTCTTTTCTTTTCTATTTTGTAGCTAATTATTTTGCTTTGATTCAAATAAACCTACGTTGTGATCATACTATATTGTTTTTCTTCAATACATTTCAGGTTTGTCTGTAGTAATCGCTCTACTACTGCAGTACCTTTACAGGGAAGTCTTTACATCTAGTACCATAATGAAACATGTATCACCTATTTTGTACTACAATATTTAATGATTGTAGGAACGATGACCCAGTGAAACTATGGGTAGCTTGTGTGTGGGTGATCTAAAGTAATGTTTCAATGGTATTTCACAATAAATTTGTTTTTTGAAGCAATGATTGTGCAAGTGCAAGATTTATTTAAAGATATGAATGCACAATGCAATGTTTTGAACATTGGACAGCCTGTGTTTTGAGTTTTGTGTCTAGAGTTTTGAAAAATGACGTCAAGGTTCTGAAATTAGTAGCAAAGTGATTGTAAAAAACTGTAATACAATACAATACAATATGAAATGTATTACGTTTTTATAATAAAGAAAAAGAAGTTCAAAGACACCAAAAAATTGTTATCCCTTAAATTAACTGGAATTTTGCTCTCACTCCAAACATTTATTACTGTTACACGTTTGCAACGATTTTCTATAATAAATACTGCTATGAAATGTGCATTGAATGTCACATGCTAAACAATATTGCATATTTAGACATTTAGGAGGGATTCCACAGACGAATCGGCCTTAATAATCAACTCGCTATAATTACACAATTACTCAGAATGCACTGAGGCGTGTGTGTGTGTGTGTGTGTGTGTGTGTGTGTGTGTGTGTGTGTGTGTGTGTGTGTGTGTGTGTGTGTGTGTGTGGCTGCATGGGGCTATGAGTGTGCCTAATCAGACTGACTGCAACTGCCCTTGGGGACTTGCATGGGTCTGTCCAAGTGTCATTCAGTCCATCCATCTGTCTGTCTGAGGCAAGAGGAGAAATGGTGTGTGTACACGGCACCAATAGCAATACAGGCAAACAGGGTTCAGGATTTGGTGTGTGACGTGGTTGATATAGGACCTGGAGACAAATAGATGGAAAGACAGGACTGGACAAGCAATGGATAAGGCAGACCTGTGGCCAGACCTGTCAACAGACATAGGCCTGCTGACATTTGCGAGCGTGTGTGTGTACATGCACACACTTGCAAAAATGGCAGTTGATGGCTGCCACTCAGGCGACTAATCTGCCATCAGTTGAGTGACAGGGGAATGTGCTGTTACCCTGACCTGCTCACTTAATCACCAAGTGTCCAATGAAGCTTCCCACATTGTTAGCTGTAAACATCTCTGGTTTTACACTCAGTGAGGGTCAACTGTGTATGTGTATGTGTGTGTGTGTGTGTGTGTGTGTGTGTGTGTGTGTGTGTGTGTGTGTGTAAAACCAGTATACTTGTGGGGTCCGGACAGCTTTGTGGGGCCAAAATGCTGGACCCCACAAGTTTAAAGGGCCGTTTGAGGGTTAAGACTTGGTTTTAGGATTAGGGTTAGAATTAGGTTATGGTTAGGGTTAGGGTAAGGGTTAAGGTTAGGCATTTAGTTGTGATAGTTAAGGTTAGGGTAAGGGGCTACGGAATGCATTATGTCAATGACAGGTCCCCACAAAGATAGTGCAACAATGTAGCTTTAATACTGCATCATGTTTTGCAGATTCATCTGCTTCATTCTATTGAAGAGTTAGAAGAATCGGATTTCTTGGCTATATGTCGCTTTACTTTTTTATCCCTTAATATATTTTAATTTGAAAAAGGAATAGGATATCGTGAGATTTTGGGACATTTTACACTTTTTCACTTTCTTGACAAATAAATAGAGGAGAAGACCAATACTCTCATGTCTGCAGAATTAATGAAGTTGTTTTCTTAATTTGCTTGTGTTTTGTCTATTTGTGTGTGTTTTCTTAAGTTGCAGGGCGTTTGCCCCTGTCGGCCATCGTACATATCCCCTTGTAAAACAACAAATTTATGTTCAGAATGAATTAAAACAAACATGATAAAAAAGTATTAATTAAAGGTGGATTTTACCTTTTCAACAGAGCTAAGCTAGCTGTTTTAGATTTAGACTTAGTCTAATTAGAACAAATTGGCAAAAGCACACGCATATATTTCAGCATGTGGTTTATTAAATGTCACACTTTTATCTTACTATATTACATGTCTATTTTGATGTAGTTGTAAGGATAATAAGTACAAAAAACACAAGTTGTTGCAGTCAATGCTCTGTCTTCCAGCCAGGCTATCTTCCAGTCTGTCACTGTGGGTGGATGTAGGGAGAGCCCATACGTCATCAGCAGTGAAAAAATGGAGCAGCGTTGGACAGATAAGAGCAAAAGCATGTTTTCCAGCTGTGATAAATCCTCCGGTCAGACAGTGCTGCTATTTCCCCTCTTTCATATATGGGCCGTTTTATTGAATTTAGCCACTGATAAATAAATGGACTGCCACAGACCCGTTTAAGCCTGCCCTAAGGAGTTACTTGGCAGGAGTTTATACAGTTGGCCTTTTTTCGCTCTCTTATGATAGTGATTTTGTTAGAGATTAGAAAAAGACAAAGGGATATTGAGAAATATGGAGACGTCCAGATAAAATCCTGGATGTATGTGAAAACAATCTCAGAAAGCATTTAATTTCTGCAGGAGCAGTAAACCTCCTGCGTGAATATATGGACCAGAAAGCAGAGACAATTTTCAGAGAGTTACAAGTAGGCAAGTACAGAAAATGGCTTGATGGATAGAAATCTGGACTCAAACTAAACTATTTTGCTACAGCCAAACAGTTAAGGCACTAACATGCTCGATCAGATGGGCGAACAGCTTCAGAAACCCCATCCCCCCACACCTTTCTAATTTTGGAATTGTGGGGACTGCATCCGACAGGGAGGGCCAGGTGTGTGGAGGTGAGAAAGCAAGGGTTTAACTTCTTCCTCATGTTGGTCATTAGATTACCTTGGCCTCATACTTAAGGCCCAGACACACTGACCAGACGGCAGAAAAGGCAGTTGGACTGATCAGTCTCCCCGAGTTGGTCAAAAAAGTGCCTCGGAACACACCAAAGTGACCATAATCCTAATCTGTATTGTCGCCCAAAAATGAAAACCAGCAGCTGATTGGACGAACGCATCACGTGGGTCTGGTTTCTCCAGAAATTCAAAGCCAGGCTCTCATGGCGGCTTGGTCAGAATACGATCTCATATTGTACTAAAATAGTTCACCGCAACGTGTTTCTGAAAACATTTTAAGCAAGAAATAGGCAATGCAGTTGCTGAATCTGTCTTCATTTCAGATCGACAAAGGTCAGTTTAAAAGATTTTCGTCAGATTTTGAGAGACTCTAGTCACGCTCGGTGTACAGGGTGAAGAGAAGAGGAGCCAGCACTGTGCCCTGGGGGGCTCCAGTGCTGCTTACCCCACTGTCAGACGCGGCGTCCTTCAGCCTGAAGTACTGTGGCCTGTCAGTGAGGTAATCCTTGATCCAGTCTACCAGATAGGGGTCCACTTCCATCCTGTTCAGTTTGTCCTGAAGTATAGGGGGCCGGATGGTATTGAAGGCACTGGAGAAGTCCAAGAAAAGGATCCTCACTGTGCCGCTTCCCTTATCCAGATGGGAGTGGACTCGGTGTAGCATGTAGAGGATGGCGTCCTCCACACTAACATTTGGCTGGTACGCAAACTGCAGCCGGTCCTGGGCGTGTTGTACCTGAGGTCTGAGGAGGCTGAGGAAGAGCCGCTCCAACGTCTTCATCAGGTGTGAAGTGAGTGCCACCGGTCGGAAGTTGTTCAGCTCGCTGGGCCTGTTCTTCTTGGGAACCGGAACGATGCAGGATGTCTTCCAGAGGGTGGGCACTCTCCCTAGCTGTAGGCTAAGGTTGAAGATCCGTTGTAGTGGTTCCCCCAGTTCTGCAGCGCAGGTCTTTAGTAGTCTCGGACACACTTTATCCGGGCCTGCTGCTTTCCTGGGCCGGAGCTTCCTCAGCTGTCCTCTGACCTGGTCTGTGATGATGTGAGGCAGGGATTGTGTTGAGGTGGGGGAGGAGGAGGGGGGATTGTGGTGTCAGGGGGGAGTTGTGTAGAGGAAAGAAGGAGAGATGGCTGCGGTGGGGGTGGGGGGGACAAGGACAAGGGCTGGTTAAACCTGTTGAAGAAGTCATTCAGCTCATTCGCCCCCTCTCCATTGTCCCCCCTGTAGCTCTGGTCTTTGTGTTGTGACCTGTGATGGTCCTCACACCTTCCCAGACCTCCCTCATGTTGTTCTCCCTCAGCTTCTGCTCCACCTTTTTCCTGTAGCTGTCCTTAGCTTCCCTCACACAGTGTTTCACCTCCTGCTGTGCTGCCTTCATGGCCTCCCTGTCCCTGCTCCTGAAGGCAGCCTTCTTCTTGTTGAGGACAGCCTTGACTACCCGCGTTACCCAAGGCTTGTTATTAGGGTAACAGTGGACAGTCTTGATGGGGGAGACCACGTCTGCGCAGAAGTTCAGGTAGTCCGTCAGACAATGTGTCATCCCCTCTATGTCCTCACCATGCGGGTTGATCAGCACATCCCAGACTGTGGTGTTGTAACAGTCTCTCAGGGCACTTTCCATCTCAGGGGACCATCTCCTGATGGTGCGAGTTGTCACTGGCTGTTGTTGGACCAGGGGAGTGTACAGTGGCTGTAGGTGAACCAGGTTGTGATCAGACTGCATCAGGATGTATGCATCCCTCACTTTAGCATACAGGAGATCAATTGTCCTGTTGTTTCTCGTAGGACAGTCTACAACACACACACCTGTATGGGGCTGGTTGGCTGAGTTATTTAACCTGCCCACGTAACCTCAGGTGTTGAATTCAGATGAACTGGATTGATTTCTTGGGCTTTATTTGTCATAATAAAACAGTTTTTTTGTCGTATTGAAACCCTAAGTCTTCAATAATTTCTGTGGAATAATTAAAACATGCATTGAAATAACTAAAAATGTACGATAAAAAGAGGCTTCACATGTCTGTTTGGTTCATTTTTGTTATATTATAGGAAAACTACAACTTTGAAATGTACACATTGCAAATGTGTTAAAACCAAACTGAGCCTTACTTCATGACATGTAATCTGCTGCTGCCCTCTGTGACAAAGTAAGTGGTTGAAAAACAGCCAAATGTCCATTTGCTGGTCAAGTCTGATTAAGGTAAAGATCCATTAGGTTAGTATGCAAATGTATGTATATAAGGGTCATTGATTGGGGTTAGCAGGCTGTTTTTAAGGCCTTGTGATGCTGATGAGGAGGGAAGGGTTGGTGTGACCTGTCTGGGTCTAACTCAATACAGTGTCACATTACAGCACAGCTCAATCACTTACAATCCTGAGTGGACCAGGTACTAATGTCGCTTCCTATTGGACCAGAGAGCTTCACAAGATGAATGTGACCTCCACAAACCAAAGCGAGACAGTGCTGTTAAAGTCCCATTCTACATGTGGTCCACTGCTTTTACTCATAGAGGGTACTAAGGATCTGAGGAACCTTTACTTTCAGCTACCTGTTTTTCTGTACAGACGTCATTGGATCTGGAGGCCAGAATGTGTTCATCGGAATCTGTACCAGGAAGCAGTTTGGAATACAAAAATATGGCAGCAGGGACAGAGCACAGAAATATGGTTCCTTTCCAAAAAGTTGACATGAATCAGAAAATAGAGAATGAATGTTTCATTGTGTGTACTGTATAAATTCCATTCAACACAGGCCACAGTAGAAGCTGTGGATTGCCACTGCAGCAGTTTTCACAGTGACAATGGGGCATTTTATGAGATAAAGGTGCCATTTATAATTTCAGAAAGAAACAGTCACCAAATGATCCACCTTTATTTGCTAGATTATAGTTTTATATTGAAATATGTTTGTATTTTACTAGTCAATGTAAATTTTAGTGCTAAAACACTAAATCAATTAATTTATAAGTCGATCGACAGGGATAAATCAACAATCATTTTGATAATCGGGGTCTAACAAAATGCTACTGTTTGCATTTTGTTTTTGTCACCTGACTCCTAAAGACTACAAGTCAGGATATTTATTTAATTTATCTGTCTCACGCAAGTCCCACATTTTTTTGTAAAATCAAATTGCTGGAGTAAGTTATTTCCCGAGCTAGTTCAGCTTCTCAAATGTCACAAGTATATATTGGACTTTTGATCAGACAAAAAAGCAGTGGACTTTTTCACCTTTTTCCAACATTTAATAGACCAAGCAATAATGAGTTAATTGAAAAAGATATTAGCTAATTAAATACGAATAAAAATGTTAATCATAAAAAAAGATATTAGACAGATAAATCAATAATGGAAGAAAACACAAAATGGAAGAGTCCACATAAAATCTGCAGGATATATAATATCCTTATTTTATTTGAGCTACTTTGTAATACTGTTAGCAAGACAAATAACCAAAATCTCAAATCTGGCACAATAACCAGGAGTTACTGATGAGGACAGGAAACCTTATAGGAGCCATACGTACAGTATGTAACCTGTGTCAGATTCCATTGTGGGTGAGGGGTCTGTGTGTACGTGCATATGTGTGTGTGTGTGTGTGTGTGTGTGTGTGTGCGTGTGTAAAGCTATACCATCTGCAATAACAGGACCTGACAGCTCCCACACCCCTCAGTGCAGTGTGTGTCTATGGGCTCATTCAGAGTGACAGTGTAGATTAGGGGTGTAATCCTCGCAGAGCTACAGGGGATCTATCAGTACCCTGGGCTCCAGACACACACACACACACACACACACACACACACACACACACACACACACACACACACACATACACACACACACACATCACACACACACACACACACACACACACACACACACACACACACACACACA
Organism: Sander vitreus; assembly: GCF_031162955.1. NCBI lineage: Eukaryota > Metazoa > Chordata > Actinopteri > Perciformes > Percidae > Sander > Sander vitreus. The sequence goes on along the minus strand of NC_135862.1, from coordinate 11,536,490 downwards.
CACTCATCGCGCTGGAAATTAATTGAAATGTTAATGGAGGCGAAGACTCAATTCTTAATTGCTTGGTGCTGGATTAAGACAAGATCGTTTATGAAGAGAAATTAAATCAGGAACCAGGGCGATCTTGGTTGTAAAACAGGTTCCAGGTGTGTGCGGGAAGGTCATAAATGAGCGTTGATTGTCCCAACAAACCAAACACGACGGACACCTTCTGTTTTTGTTTGCAGGTCATGTTAGCAAACTGAATGGGATAATTAGTTAACAATATGTACTCAAAGAAAGTTCACTGTATTTGTCTTTTTTCCCAAAATGAAATATCTGAGGTGGCAGAAAAATAAAAGCAGTGTTTTGAGTTTTTTCCGGATGTGTCGAGGAAAAACACTTACAGGGAGGCTTTGATCTTAGTTTTAATTAGCTCCTATTCCCCTCTAGTATTCCTCTTTTCTGTATTTGCAAGAAAGCGTATGAACAATGCTCACAACGAAGCCTCTTCTGCCGATATCAGCATTTTACTTAACTTTCCCTCTTAACTTGTTTTTTTTTCCTCTTTACTTCTCAAAGTGTACCTTCTCTCCCTTAAAATGTCACCACGTATGAAAACAGCAAAGAAGAGCTCATAGCTGCGTTCCTCCATGTCCATCTCATCTCACTCACTAAGATGTATCCAACATACCAAGCACATGATAAATTCATCATGTGTATGTTTTTGAATCAATATTAATTTCAGGTCTTTCATGATGGCAAATCAATAGCAGCAACATTAAGAGGCTCCTTTGCATGTTGAGCACCTTGTCTCTCCCAGTGAATGGAGACGTGATGAGAGGTGAGAGAGCATCCATGGTGGTGCCAGCGGGGAGGCCCAAACTCACTCATTATCTCCCCTCAATTAGACCCTCTCGCTTCGCCACCCTGGGCCTCTACAAAGCGTGTGTGTGTGTGTGTGTGTGTGTGTGTGTGTGTGTGTGTGTGTGTGTGTGTGTGTGTGTGTTTCTACTCGCCTTCACCCTGCTGAGTTCATCATACAGGCAACTGAGGAGTGTTTCCACTGAAAATATCTCTCACTGATCACTTAGACGTAATTGGACAGGCCATCTCTGTGAGTGTGAGTGTGAGTGTGAGTGTGTGTGTGTGTGTGTGTGTGTGTGTGTGTGTGTGTGTGTGTGTGTGTGTGTGTGTGTGTGTGTGCTCAATGAATATTGATATGCAGCTCTTTAAAGAGTTTGTTTGACAAATATACAGAGGACAGAGCTGAGGTTGCATGGAGTCGAGCAACACAGGTGTAAAAAAGTCCAGATTTGAAGGTTAATTCCGGTTACAACTTGGGTCTTATTTTTGCAGTTTTGCCCATCATTCCTGTCACTCATAATATCACTGTACTCACCAAGACCTGGCAACTGTGGCTAAAAAGAAATGGGGCAAGAAATACAAAGTGTCAGATGACCATACATGTTTTAAACAAAACCCCATAACTTATTTTAAACAGCAAAAACAGAAAACCATTACCCAAACTGTTTAAATTTCTTTGGTGAGTAAACTGTTATCATGATCATGGATTGGCCATCGGGAGTACAGGGAGATTTCCCGGGGGACGGGTCTATTTGTGTGGGCTGAATGGGCTGCACTCCAGTTGAAAGAGGTCACATGATTGATTGTGTGTCTTTCATGTGAACACTGGCCATTCACATCCTTGGTCTTTGACTAACCAGCCCACAGAGAAGAGAGAGATCACATGATTGGCCCACTGTTTGTCTCTCATCTGAACATTGGCCAATCACATCATAATATGGCCCACTTCCATCCTACCGTAGAGAGAGCATGCATGTAAGTCCCGCCCCCACCGGCGGCGAAAAGAACTCCACAAAGTGCCGGTACCTAGTAGCCTGGGAAAACCCTGACGAACTTCCGGCAAATTTGAGATTCGCTCTGCAAGTCAGTCTGGCCAAGAGCCCATTCAAGCCCATTTCCAATTTTTCAGAATCGAGGCACCAATCACAACTGTTGAGGCGGGCTTTACACGATGACGATAGCACAGCGACGGCAAGCAGATTTTTGTTTACATTCAACATGAGAAAACACGAGATTTAAGCATGTCAAACGATTATTTTAGCTTCCTTAAGTTAGCTGTTAGTAAGCTAATGTTAGTTATGTATTAGCAAGCTAAGGCATTTGCAAATGTAGTACTATAACTTTCTGATATATCAACATTCCACAATAACACAAGTTGCATACAGCTTTAGCTTAATTTACAGACTTGTGACTTATTTACTATACAAAACACCCAGCCTTTTTGACTCAGTGAGTACATTATACTGTATACTATCTTATCACTCAGCTAAGTTACATTAGGCGCCGGTATGCAGGGTTTAAAATTAACTTTTTGTCCACCAGCCAAATACTAGTGAATGTTAAAATTGTACTTATTTTTGGCTGGTGAGTCAAGCAAATCTACCAGCCACTTAAATATTTTACCAGCATTTGGCTGGTAAATAGTGCTTATGTTGAACCCTGCTGGTATGTGTTGAAGGGAAATGCAAGGACTGTTGTTGTCCGGCTGATTGTGGTGGCCTGGTCTGGTTGTCAAAAGTCCAGGGCTGTTTTTTTACCCCAGTCCAGCCCTGATTATGACATAAATGGGGGACCAAAGCTTTTTATCCTAGATAGATAAAGGATAATTCCTGCTCTCTATCATGTCTCGCTTTCCCTCTCACACTCTTACCTGTGACTTCTCCACATCTCTTTATTTTCTCTGCAGTTTCTGCAGTTTTCCCTCAGACCTGCAGACCCGCAGTTTCACCACAGCTAACGTTAACGTTATTTCAAAAGTGTTTCCTTCACCCACTGTTTGAAAATCCCGATTTACATAAATGTAAAACACGTTTGAAGTTTTTATCTTTTTTTGTTGGACTAGGTAGTGATGGTTACACAAAAAACGCTAGCGCCAAGCTTTTTTTAGCTAAGTCTCACTGTTGCTGTCCTTACCTACAGTTAACAATACTGGCACATTAATTTAGAACCACAAACTAACCCCTGTATCATATCTGTTGGGTTATATGGTCTGGTTACTAAACGTTAATTCACATCTTCTAGCCAGTCAGATGTTTTTGAATTTAGTTTTAAGTCTAAGATTGTAAAATGAAGAAAGACTGTTCCTGTACAGTTTATATAACATGCTTGAATTCAGACAGCTGTGTTGTAAGACATTGTAGGCCATATTCTCTGCCTGTGCAGACTGTGCATGTGTGGTTTGGGGCTGTAATGTATCCCAGCGGCCCCGTGGTTCAATCGTTAGGCTGAGTGAGAGAGAGAGAGAGTGTGTGTGTGTGTGTGTGTGTGTGTGTGTGTGTGTGTGTGTGTGTGTGTGTGTGTGTGTGTGTGTGTGTGTGTGTGTCACAGCAGAGGGACTCCAATACAACATTTATGAGGCCTGTGTGTCTGTGTGTAGGTCTCTGGCCTCTTGTAGTCCCGAAGCACAAGTTATAACACAGATGGAGTCTCTCTCTCTCTCACACACACACACACACACACACACACACACACACACACACACACACACACACACATCCACACGCTGCTGTTCGTACTCTTGACAGCACATTACAAGGCATGCATTAGTCAGATGCAACAGTCACATGAGCAAACAAACAGATACAGACAAAACGCCAAGGACAGTGAGCTGAGCTCTAATGAAGTATGAAAGTTAAGTCTCTAAGTGTGTGTACAGACAGAGAAATACATGAGTCAAGGTCAATTTGTGGGATGGATAGGTTTACAGTTTTACAGAAAAGCAGGGAGAGAGCATCAGAAGACAGAAATGGAGAGAGAGAGAGAGAGAGAGAGAGAGAGAGAGAGAGAGAGAGAGAGAGAGAAGGTAATGAATAAAAAGTGAGAAGTTGCAGTGTATATGATATGTGATGAGCAAAGTGAGGAGGAGCTGCAGAAGTTTTGTCTCTCCATCAGTAGCCTGGTCCCTGGTCCCTCGGTGCGGCTTCCTACCCCCCAGAGGGCCTGTTGTTTAGGGTTGCAGAGCCACCAAGGCCTTGATGAATTTCTCCCCGTCAACAAATTAAGAACTGCTATTGTTGCTGTGACAACAAGGCATCCCGGTCGCCGTGGGGAGCACCATGGAGACCAGTGACAGAACTCCAGAATTCTCCTAATCATCCCCAGCTGTCAGGAAGCACCTGGCCTGACACCTCTGCTTAAAACCTGTCTCCCAGGCATAAGATAATTACAAGTGCCAGCAGAGAAAAAGAGAGAGAAGGCAGGGAGAAGGAGAGCAAGTGAGAGAGAAGGGAAAGAGAATTCTTTCTTATAAGTGGCTGTGTGAGGAACGAAGTGCAGGAGTTTTTTAGACAAGTTGCCATTGAAGTAGAGGAAGTGTTCAAAGGCAGAAGTGGAGTTCAGTGTAGGGAGGTGTCTGGGGTGTCTCCCCTCTTCCCTATAGAGAAGGCCTGGGAGGGGGTCCCTAGATAGCGCTCTGGGGGACAGGTGAGGGACGCAGCTGTCACTGGGCCCACATCCACACACATTTAGAAGACAGAGACTGTTTGACTGGTCCAGTACAAATGCTCCATGGATTGCACCACATTTGGGGGGTTACAGTTTGTGGAGTATCCTCTTTTTTTTCTTTATTATTTCAGAAAAGTTAAACTAAAGTTCTGAAAGCTCTGGTCTGCCGTGTCCTTGTATAGTTGCAGGGGTATATAGAGTAATGGTTTGGAGAAAGTGTGCACAGAGCTTACAAAACAAAAACCTCACTGCTGACATACCAAACTGCCTCTCTGTTTCTGACAAAAGAAAAACACACAGGGCTCATGTCACAACAGGCCTCTCTATAACCAGCCTGATTGCCAAGTTAGAAAATACTTGCCAAATCAAATGTACTGAGCTGTTGAGGAGGAGCAACACACACACACACACACACACACACACACACACACACACACACACACACACACACACACACACACACACACACACACCACTTACGTTTCATTACAACCTCTCATTTCTCTAGCAGCGGGGCCTTCCTTCAGAATAACACTCCTGTCATGCAGCCACAGGGGGCTAAATTATTCAAATACTCTAATTCTTCCCTTTTTCCTCCTACCCTCCCTCTCTCACTTTCCAGCACTCTGCCACTCATAATTTGTCTTTTCATTGTTGCCAATTTAGAGGCAATCCCTCCCATTAATGATGCCAACTGTTCTAAATGGTGTGGCTGAGAGAACGAAGGAGGAGGGGAAGATGTCAGCGAGAGGGAAGAGGTGCACGTGTGGCAAAGACAATGCTCCGATTTTACAAGCTGCTGTGCAGATATAAATGGATGATATACTGACTTTCACCCCCTCTCCCTCTCCTGCCCTCCCACACGCTCTGATTGTTAAACAGGCTTTGTTTTATTAACTGTTTAAATGTACATATGTGGCTTTATTTGCCTGTCACTAGTAAGCATATTTTGGGAGATTAAGAAATATATCTACATCTGTTTCCTGTGCAGGGTCTACTCGGATGCATAAAACTCTGGAATATATTTTCACCACGAATCAATTAGATCATATACTTTTATGGTTGTGCCTTTGTATTGGCAAGTGGCGAGCTATCTAAAAAACACTTTCTTTTTGTATTGACTGAATGAAAAGTACAATAAAACTGAATACATCAGCGAGGACAGTGATGATACAGCAAAATGGCACTTAGAATACTGTTATTGTCCTTTTATGTGTTCTCCTGAGAGAAGCTATACCTAGAGAAATATATAGAAAATCACATTCAAATCATGAATATTTGAAGTTGAGAAATAATTTATTCACATGCATCAATCCGTGTTATGAACGGAGAAGCAATGTCAATATTTCATCTCTGAGAAATGATGCAAAGACTCGGACTCTACCTTGTATTGAAGCTGAATCTGCATGTTTATAATATGGATATTGTTCTTAAACTGATGAATAAAAATACAAAGCGAGCTGCACTGTCTTGCAATTTCGACTCCTTTATCTTTGGAGGAGAAACACAGGACTGAGCTGCTATACTTGGAAGTAATTAAGAGGATGTTCCCACCTCTTTTAAGCAGGTTCGATGTGATAAAAAATTATAGTAAATAAATAACTTGTTGACTGAAAGATGCTAGATCAATGTCAGGGCATAATGATTTTTTTCCTAGACATACTTGTGTTCAAAATGAATCTGTAAAATATGTTTCCTATGAAGTTCTTTATTATTGCAAACACCACAAACTCATTTTCAGTTTGCTTCACACGTATAACAGATGCCATTCCAAATGTACTACTTTTATTTCCACGTTATAGATTGTGTTTAATGTTTTAACTGAATAGAACTATTCAAATAACACCGTTGATTATGTTCAGACCTTATCAGTAGCACTCACCATCACAGGCAAATGGGGAGTGAAGATGTAGACACAGAAAGACACATGGGGAAGGAGAGAGGGAGCAAAATAAATATTGATTGGTACGAGAAAGAAGGGCGAGAGACAGAGAGAGTGAGTGAGAGAGGCTTGGTTAAGCTGTGTGATGGAACTGCGCTGCTATCTTAAATGAGGAATCCCATATGAAGGTCTGGATTAACCAAATTTAATCCCTCATCAAACAGACAATAACAGTGCAGCCTAATCCCCCCAATTCTCAGATTAGCAGCGCTCCTGCTCTCGTCTTGGCAGCGCAGTAGGGGCCGGTGCCGGCCCATTGAGCTCTCCTCCACAATGACCTCTGGATGAGAACGGGTTTACGAGCCGCAAGCCTGAGCGTCATCACAGCAGCTGCTAGTCAACAAAGTTTCACAGAATGAACAGTTATATGAGACATTCATAGGGCATGGGACGGTGGGAAATAGGGCATTTGGGAGTTCTGGGTTATACAAATTCATTTGTAAAGTTAAAAACAAATGTTCTCCAAGTGTCTCTAAGATATTTAAAAATGAAAAAATACAGTAGTATGTGATTAGCAGGAAATTAAAGAAAGAAAGGGGTTTCAGTGCACTTGACTTTGAAGACCTTGATTGTACTACAAAACCTGTAATTAGAGGTTGAGATACGGGGATGTAATTACCTCTAAGAGTGAGTACCCTGGAGTAAACAAATATGTTCATCAAGCAAATAAAGGATTAACGTGTATATGCTCACTTCGCTCCTTAACCCGTCTGATTCATCTGGGAAATGCAAAGCACAACATAAGGCGAGAGGGTGAGAGAGACGGAGAGAAACAGAGAAGACAAGAACAGAGAGAACGGGCCAGAACTGCTGACACCCGCTCTTCTGAGCCGGCTGGATGAGACGTTTCCTTAGATAAAACATAAATAGGCAAATGCTCATTGGGAATATGTGTTTAACAAAGAAACATTTCTTCATGTTTTTCTTTACTTTTACTTTGAAATTTGTAAAATATTACTCTAGAACAATTTGATCCCAAGCTCATTGAAATTTCAAATATTTCTTGATGATTTAGTTTCTGTGTTACGGCCTCACAAAAGTTGACCACATTTAAAGCTTCATGAGGGAATGAACCCACAGAGGCAGGACTCACCTCAAGGTCTTGTTAAATAGTTTGTTTTTGCTGATGGAGTCATACACCACAAGTTTGGGCATATAGCTGAAATTTTGATTTAAACCTCTGTTGACTATCTCCTGCTGAGCTTTAATTTCTCTCTTAATTAAGGTAATTGTGATTGAAGAGTGGCCTGTTTTAGTGTAGCCTTGAGGCAGAAAAGGTTGTGTTTTTGCAGAGCTAGTTGGGCTGTACTCAAACCTAAGACCCTCCAGGCACCAGGAGACAGTGTACGTGATGTCTGCTGACCTGTGGAGACCCTGCATGTTTAGGTAAAGATGTACAGAGACACACTGAGACATGTGTTGACATACCAGCGCACCTGAATGTTAGAGGTGAAGATGGGACTTGACAGAGCGCCTAAAAGCTTTTTTTTAGAGACTTGCATGTAAAAACACAGACATAAAGGACTGTGGACTTTGTAGGGACGAGGCCAAACATCATGCACCCTGAAGTACATATTCGGCATAATGTGGCCTTCAAAGGGAGGACTGTTTAAATTAAATCACTATTGCCATATAGCGAAGCATATTACAGTTTTTGCCGATTGCTTACACGCCGAAATCAAAAGTATTACACAATTGTCAAAACCTTTACACTCAAGGAGCAAAACATTGGCCCAGATGTGCACCATTATAAGCACAATGCCAGCCTCACACTTTTTGCAAAACAATACACACAGTGATTTGCAAAACACTAAACACACTTATACACGTATACATTAGACACAGAAGTATATCATGATGTCACTTCCTTGCAATTCCAAAGCACTGACTGTCAAATTATCACACCTGTGAGCCAATCTGTGAAACACAGCCATCAGGTGCGCAAACACATGATTGCTTAATTGTAGACACACCATTCAGGCTAAGCACTATAAAAATGCAGCAGGTAAGTCTAATATTTTCTGTACTGTATTTTCAGTTTTTTTTAGATCTTTTTTTTTTTTTTTTGTAACCTGTACTGGATACAGTATTTTTAGTTTGTCTGTTGTTTGCTGAGCTAACAGTGTTATGCACACTACTGTAGTAGCATGAAAACTGGGACTTGTTTTGCTGTGATTCTCCATGTCGACATGTTGACTGATTTGGGTATGTGGAGAGAAATGAATTATATTTTCCTCAGTCTGCAGCATTGGTCTTGTGTAGAGTTTGGTGAACTTATTGTATATTTCCACTTTCTCTGTGTACTTCATTTACAGTACTCTACTCACTGAGAAGTAGAATTGCTGTGAAAGTGTTAGGTTAGCAACAGCAGTGTGTAACTGGTTTAAACAGAATTAAGTCATTTGAAATGTGTGTTTCATATGGTAACAAAATATGGTGTTTCATTTTGCAAAGGGTCTGAGGTGTTTTGCTAATTGGGTGTGTGGTTGTGCTAATTGTGTGTAGTGTTTTGAAAAACTGGTCCCTGTTTCAAAATAGTGCTTAAGCAATCGAAAAAAACAAAAAACAAACTGTAATGTCTTGTGCTTTTACTACACTCCCTTGTTTGTGTTACATTGGCAGAAACAGGAATTCCCCCAGAATAAAACTCAGGCCCTATTTATATTTTATTTCAGGCTCAGGAAACTTCCTATAGAGAACCATAATACTACCTCTAATGTAAAGTGCACTGCAGTGTGTGCATGTCTATACTGTATGCCCTAGTTTTCATGATCATAGCTTATTTTATTTACCTTGTATACTTTGTGTGTTTGTAGCATTTTCTGCCAGTAATATTCAATGTTATTATTAGTTCTAAGCAGTTGTGCTAGTAGCAGTAATAACTATGGTTATACTATGCTTCCGTAAGAGAGTGTGTGTGTGTGTCTTTGTGCGTTCTTTGGAGCAGGACCAGCGCAGCAGGCTAGTTATGGTGCTCAGGCGGGCTAATGTTGTACTGCTGCCAAAACAGTAAAGCAGCCCCCGCTGATATCAGTTATTAATATTTAACTGTCCACTATTAAAGTTTAAGGCGGTTGAGATGGAGCTGGGGGGGAAAGAGGCTACTTCATGACCACTGGCCATGCAGCACTGTAAACACGTTCACTAAAGCTCCTGACAGTGTTACAGTGTGGATTTAGGGAGCAGGAGGCAACAGTGCATAAGGCTACAGTTGTTCTGTGTGTAGACATACATGTCAGCAGAAGACACTGAATCTGATTAATGCATTTATTTCTGCATGAAAATGTTTTTGTTATTGTCTTATTGATTGTAAGCATTGTTGGGAACCAGTGACCAACATGTACAGTGACCAGCAATATGCAGATGTTTTGTAACACAAATGAATAGATGTGGTGTGCAAAGGCCATGTTGTGAGGCTGCATTTCTCAGCTGTTGATTGCCACATTTACTGTCCTCAGTCATCAGGGTGCAGTGAAAAGTCTTGTGTAATTTCCCTTGTCATAAAACTCCTATACATTTACTTTTATTTGTTGCTGTAAACCTGCACTAGAAAACAAATAAAAATGCCATATGGTTTATTGTGTTTTACACTCAATACACACTTATAAATGCATGGCTTAATATGGAAACATATCTGAAAATATAACAAGGTTTTTGCCTCGAGTGTGCCACCACATTCTTAATCATACTCAGCAGAAATAGATCTCTCAAAATTGTGTTTTGAGTACTTTAAAAGGCATTTCTCTGATTTCTCCTTTAAATTCAATTTGCAGAATCAATTTAGTAAACTGTACTATAAAGCAGTGAGAAAACATTCTTGTAAAACGTATTACCTTTATCACTACACGCTGTTTTCAGTGTTTCTTTTCCTCCAAAGAGCCTGGAGCATGACCTCCCCCTGACGTTTTGAGGTAAACAAGTCAAACCAAGGTTAAAACAGGAAGAAATGCAGTGTGAGATTCAGCGATGTTCCAACTCGCTCATGAAGAGGTTCTATAAAAGAATAGGCTGGCTGGCTAAAAGTGAGCATGAAAAATACCCCACCTCCACGTTGACCCATATCATCCATTATGTGAGGTGATTATGAGAATAGAACTGCCTTATGGGTAGCCACAGTTCCAGGAAACAATAGCTCACTGTCAGGTGTTTTAACTGTAGGATGACCAGCTTTATTACGGTCTGATTATTGAAGCCTCACTGAAGTCTCACCAGCCATCATTATTCTGGTTGCTTCACTGAACTGCTGGATCAGTCAATGATCTGCTTCAATTCATATTCAGATAAATGAACCAACACTTGTACCACACACAGGCCTTTTCAAAGAGGTCACAACCACAAAGAGAGCACAGCTGACAAAGTGTGTAATAGATATGGTCAGCACATGATACTGGATCATACACCCACTCATTCCTCTCTTATATAAATAAAAAAAGGGCTTGAAATAAAAGGTGTGTCTTTTCCTAAACTGCTTTATGTCACTGTGCTTCTCATACATAATGCATTCATGCAAATGACAATGTTCTGCCTTCAGAAATAACAAGTGAACCTAAATCTTTGCCAAAATTAGTCTTTTAATGAAATTTCCATGAATGCAAATGCAAAAGGTCTGAGCGTAATTCTGCCCAGGATTTAAAGTTAGTTGGCCTGGTTTATCTTAATAGCTGATCTCAGCCCAGTGGGGCTGGTATTAAGTCTGTCGGTCGCAGCACAGCACTCAACGCAATCACAGCTTTGCCTTCTCTAGCGTAGCTTACTCCAGTGACCAGCACAGAATTAACATGTGAATGTGCATGCACTCACACATACATATACACACACACACATGTACACCTGCACACACACAATCCCACACACACGCCTCAGTGCATTCCAATAAGATGTTTCTCCATTGATATTATGGATGTAATTATACCGAGTTGATTATTTAGGCTGATTCGTGTGTGGATTCCCTCCTAAATGAATATTGTTCGTTCAGCATGTGACATTCAATGCACATTTCATAGCAGTATTATTTAATAAATCGCAAACTTGTTAATAAATGTTTTAAGTGGCAAATCCAGGTGAAAACTAGTATTTAGTGTATTTTATGTCTTTATTTTGTATTATAAAAACTTATGAAGAATTACTAGACAATAAGGGTTATGAAGTTCATAATTAACGTAGAATTGTATTTATGCCTTATAGTATTGCTGTAATAATGAGGTGTGTGTGTGTGTGTGTGTGTGTGTGTGTGTGTGTGTGTGTGTGTGTGTGTGTATAAAGCACTCTCTCCATTACCTGACATATCACCTGACAGAAGTGGGGTCAGACAGCACTTCATTATGAAGCCATTTGGATTAGAACAGATTAGGACATTTTATATATATATATATATATATATATATATATATATATGTACAAGAGACAAATTCCTTCACTAATTAACACCTCATTATATCAAGAGCACAGCTTGTGGTCTATGATGGTGCACATGTGCATACTGTATGTGCATGTACACATATATGTGGTAAATCCATCTCCAGCGCAGCATCCTAACAGTTTGTCCTTGACTGTTGTTCACAATATCATCGTTCACTGTGTCTCTTCCTCTGGTCAAATGGAGAGGGTCTGTGTGCTGAACTGAAGTGTCACAATTGTTCCCCTTACAGGACCATTGTGTATTTGGTATATAGCTTCCAGTGTTGAAGAGAAATCACTGGTCCCTTCACTCTTTCCCAGCACAAAGTGACTTGGAGTAACTGCCAGTGATAACTAGTAATTACATCCATTTAAAATGTGCATTATTTTACCCCTGCATTGAATAAACTAGTGAGGCAGAAAATTGTCCAGTTTTATCCTTTCCCTTATAAACACACATTTTCGAAAGGCAGCACTTATTTTTGACAGGTTTTATCCTCGAGTGAGGCTAAACATTCTCGAGGAGTTTCCATGTTAATTGTCACAGTGACAGACGGACGGAGGGAGCCAGACAGACAGCGGGACAGACGCACACTCACAGTCACATCAAAATACCCCATGTTAAAATTAATCTCTCCAGTTCACTGCAGTGACTCTTACCCTGAACCATTGAACTTTGACAGAGGATTCATCTTTTGAAACTAGAATAAGGCATTTCGCCAAAAAAAATATTATTTTCACTATTCCACAAAGAGGACATGATTTCCTGGGTGGAAATACATTTGAATAGACACGTGCTTTCTATTCACTGAGGGAACTTTCTCTTAATACCAGTCTGGCTCTGTCCCTGTATGTGTGAACTCATTGTATGCATGTGGCACAAAGAGTGATAGGAGTCTTTAGAAAAGAGCGAAGCTCTCCACAGATTAGACTCCATTAGCATTTAAGGTACTGTCATAAATTCCTCCGAAAGTGGAGAGAAGAGGCAGGACAAATGAAGTAGGATTAATAGGGGCCCAAGCCTGACCGATAGTGGGGATTGGGAGGCAGGGTCACCTTGGGATAGAGGGGCAGGGTGGCAAATGTGAAGACTAGTAGAGGTAACGGTAAGATGGACTTAGACATACAAGACAGACATATAAAATACAGTATTTTACATTTGTCTGTTGATAAAAGAACAATGAGCATGAAAGGTAAAAGGTGAGAGAAGACGATATGAGCTTAGAGCGTACAGGAACAGAAACAGAGTTGGTTAGGTCTGTGGCCTTCCCTGCAGCCAACCTCCAGACAGGTAATGAGGTCAACGTACGGAGACAGATAGCTACTGTGTGTGTGAAGGGGTGGGTGGTCATGCAATCTTCTTTTTTTATGTACAAGTTTATTTGACAGGGACAGTATATACATACATACATTACATACAACAAGCAAATACTGTTCCCCTAGTACATTGTCACAGGATGCATATGGTATTCACAGAACAGTTGTGGTTGTTCATAATAGTAAATAACAGTTCATGAAATTAAAATAACTGATTGCATTCTTGATTCTCCTTTAACATATAACATTTTTTCATTATATATACTTTCAGTAACACATGTGTTCTCAAGCACCTACAACACATTTCATTTCAAAATATAGTTAATCTGTGTAAGGCCATAACCTGATTTGTATACAAATCTGCAATAGTTTTTCTTTATATGATGAGGAGATTAACTTACTGAAAATGATAAAAACCTACATTCTTCTCCTGTTATCTTACGTCTGCATTATAGATGTAGGTTAGAGAAAGAAACCCTACATATTTCATCATTTAAATGTTTTTCATGTACTAAATGAGTTGTTATGTGTACTTTTAATATGCATGCTTAAAAAACGTAATGGTTAAATAGTTAATGGTATAAAACACGTTGGCAACACTGTAAGAAATGACAAGTTCAGTGACATGTTCAATTTGGACAAAAGATCTAAGGGTTGACAGTCAAACCCTAGCATGTCTTCTGATGATTTTTGTATAAGACAGCAAGTTAGACCTAGTTGGGAAACATTGGTTAAAATTAGTTATAAACATAAAAACTAAACACTTTTAAATGCTGCCTAGTTTTAAGGAAAAGTGGAATGTTATGTTGGATACTTTTTTCAAGTCAAGCCAAGACTTTCCTAAAGCTATTATTTCTCAAATAAATTGTGAAATGTGTTAACTAAACTTAAACCTTCAATAACTGTTTTATTTTCCACTTGGGAACAGCAAAAACAAGCTGTAAAAATGGACAAATTATCACCTTTTAAGTTAATATGGTGAATTATTATTAGCTAACAGTGGCCTATTTACACATCCAGCAGGCACAAAGCAATATTAGCATTCATTTGGAGTCGTGTTTCTGGCGGCCTGGTGAATGTAAGTCCAATATTCAGCCCCTTTCAGCTCTGTTTTTGGTCTCTACCAACTCCTGAAGGAGTAGCTAGTTGCTAACATTGTCAGTCTGCTGTTTGGTGCTGGCCAAATGTGGGTTTTGAGATGTGTTTCACTGTAGACAGCTGCCTGCTGCAGCTAAAAAAGATACTGATGAGAGCGGTGAGATTGAATCAAAACAGTAAAGTTGCATGCGGTAAAAACCAAAACAATGAGCTAAAAGACACCAAAATGCTCATTAGCATTAGAGCTGAGGGGAACAGCTAGCCTGGCTCCGCCCTCCTACTTACTTCCGCTCAATTTTCATTTCCCTTTAGTACTCAGTCTGGGTTTGCGGTATATTCTTGGGATTTCTCCGGTCAAATATTTGTAGGTCTAATCAGCGAACAGAGGGAGTGGCTGAGAACGATAACGTTGAGGACGTGCACTAGAAAGATGCGAGCGAAGCCATTCGGTCCGTTGTGGCAGCAACGCTGCCGAATATAGCAAGAACAATCTTTGCTGAGTTTTGTTGGTGGCCATGATGTTGTGGCCCTCCTCCCCACGGGGTTCGGGAAAAGTTTGATTTTCCAGCTCGCTTCGTTAGTAATGAAGGAGTTGGCTAAGGCTAAGGCTAGCGATGCTAATGCTAAATATAAGCCGATAGTTGTCGATCTCCCCTCTTGTTGCACATGCGCATGACATACGTCACGACCAAACGTTAGCGATTGGTTATGGCAGATCCAGAGTGGCTCTGGGCAGCTCCAATAGTTTTAAACTTCAACAGAGTACCCGCCTTCAAGGAAGTTAACACTTGTCAATGGAGAGAGGCCAGGACCAGGCTAGGAAACAGCAGCGTCAGGTGATAATTCACTCTGGGTTTGTCACTACAAGTGATACCTGTTGTGTTTTCAGACCCATATGCACTTGATATGGACTTTGATAATGTGGACAGGCTCGTCTCCCAACATAACATTTTTCACAAACAAGTAGTTCATCCAGTCATCCATTGTTAACATAAAAATATTGATTATTGTTGCTTTAAAGCAAAGTCAACTTTGATGATTTTGAGGGTTTTAATTATACCTAAAAACAAATTAAAGATATTTTTAATACTTATACATTCTGCATTTTTCTATTTTCTTCTGTTTTTGTTAAACAAACATTTCCTGGCTGCCTGAAAAAGCTGAAGTAAAAAGCAAAGTGATGTACAGTATTGATTCGACAAACTGGTTAACTCTATTATTGTGTGCCAATCAGTTTTTTAAGACAAAGGGAAGGGCAGTAAAAGAAAATTATTTTTTGGGCTGCACCTGAAACCACAGTTTGACTGCATGCTGAATCACTGACTTGCAGCAGACTTGTAACAAAGTTTCTCCCTCCTCTGATCTGCAGTTTGAATTGACTTTCAGCCAGCCAAGGAGGTGAGGGTGAATGTCTGCCTTTATGCAGCTTAACTCCCAACCCTTACAGTAGCAGGGACAAGGTGACTTACAGGTAATCTATAAGAATAAGGAGCCAGGCAGGCGCCCTGGGCTTTTATTAGATCTCCGATACTCCATGGCCACAACCCCAGTCCCAGCCTCGGCCCCAGATTGGCACTCGCTGGCTCCACCTAGAGAAGGGCTACGTCGCAAATTACTCCAGACAGCCACTATGACAACCACCTAAAAAACACCTTTCCTTTAACAGGGGGTCCAGGGTGGTGGAGGATAGAAGATGTCAGTGTCTCCTCGCATTCAACCGTGGAGGAAGTGAGAGAGAGCGAAAGGGGCAGAGAAAGAGTAGAAGGATCTATCCGTCAGAGCTTAAGGAGTTTTCTAACAGTACATTGACCTTGAGTGCTTGCCATTGATTTCCAGTAACGCCTCCCAAACAGCGTTGCGAACCCCGCCTAGCACTGCGGGACCCTGATTGGGAACAGATTTCCCAAATTCCGATAGCGTGCCACCTGCCCAGGATGATGGATAGTCCTCCTGTATCCCATCAATCCTCACCTGCTGCCGAGGAGGTGACACCTGGGCCAGATTTATCATCATATACGACAACAAGCAAGGTAGCCAATCAGAGAGAGCATACTAAACTGAGACCCCTCCCCCCTGGAGGGCTCTATTATGTTTGGAAACAGATTTATTCCTGCAATATGACAAGAGGAGGGGAGACGAGGAGGGAGAGGAAGAAGATAGAAGGAAAGGGCAGAGAGAGATGATAAACAGAGGGTTAAACTGAATGATGCTTTCAAAGGGTACCACAGTTCAAGTTGGGGGAATCACAATCACAGAGGCATATTAAAAAGAGAATGGTCAAAACCGAAGCAGCAGAAGCCAAGATGTCCTGCCTTTTAGTGAATGATTTGCAAATACATTCAGGGAAACATTTTGTAACTCACCAGATACGTTAATGATGATAAATATAATCTGGACGGCATTACTTTCCTTTCAAATATACAGTGTATTTACTGTTGCAAAGAGACAGGGTTGCTGTGTTGACATTGTCAGGGTATTTTGTCAAACTTTAGAAACTGTTTTCACAAGCTGTGTAGTGCTCGATGAGGAAACTTCTCGTGTAAAATCAGTGGATTGCCCCTGTAAAGATTTATTGAGCAGATTGTAAACTGCATTTGGAAGTGTTTTTCCATGATTGCGTAATAGAAACAAAAGTTTTAAAAGTATGTTAAGACTTTCAGGAAGTTTCACTGACAGATTTAAAACTAGTCTTTACATATATGTTTATAATGTTTTTGTCAGTATCACTAAGTCAATGTGTTCGTATTATTCACGATATGCAGCCTATCACATGATGAATTGATCTAATTCTATCTCTCAGAAATGATCGTGGAAGCAGAAGAGCTGATCACAGGACCATGAATGCGCTAATCTAATTAATATCCTCCTGTTCCTGCCACTGATTTTACGACTAGTTTAAAACCTTCTGCTGCTTTTACGGCTATTAGAAGCCAAGTGTGAGCTATCTTCTACTTCTCTCTATTTTCTCTCTCCACCAGCAGTTGGACACCCTAAAAATAAAGAGCCTCTAGGGAGCATAGGGTTCAACAGACTCAGAGGCCAACTACCTCTAGATCATTGCGACAAATGTCTAAAAAACTATTCAGAATGGACCTGACAGTTGTGATAATGGTCTTGTATTGCTAGGTGTTTTCCTTTCTACAGTTAACCTACCATCCCTCTTCTCACAAAACCCTTTCCCTGCCCTCTTCCGCTCTACAACCCCCCTCCTCCTTTCCCTCCCTTTCACTTGGCAGAGCTACAGCGGTTTCTCCAAGGCTCACCAGGCACAGTGCTTTAGCCCTGTGTAATCCTGCCAACCCTATTTCATTAGCCACGCGGACTAAAGAGCTTAACGACACAGCCCCATCGCAGTAGCGGGAGAGAGGGAGAGAGAAAAAAGACACAACACAAATTCCTCAGAATACATGGCCGCTCAGCCAGTATTTACGCTTTCTCCCTCTCTCTCTCTCTCTCTCTCTCCACGCGTCGTGCCATACCTCTCTCTCTGCCTCTCCATCTCCATCTTGCAAAGGAGCCCAGAATGGATTAGAGATGGCATCAATGGGATGAGACGTATTACCAATCGATTTTGAGGGAGCGTGGCATTGTTCTTCTGAGTGGAAAACTTTGGATCTGGCCAATGTGCCAATGCCAAATGCAACTGATTGTGAGATGAAGTTGTGTGGAGGAGAGACTCTCACTCTCTGTCTCTGTTGCTCTCTCCTGTCTCATTTCATCCAAAACTACTGCTTGCGTTTAATCACTTAAGTCATTGAGGACTGTTTGGTGGTTCATCTGTATTGTCTTGGAGAAACATGTCGGGTTTAAGAGGCTGTAAAGTAGCTTTGTACTGATCTCGGGAGAAAGGAGGATAAACAAGCAGATTGGGCAGAAACCTGATCAGTGTTAATGGTGATGGTTTAGGATTTCGTCTTTCACTGATGCCTTCTGCCTGACAGCCAAAAACACCATTCGACAGCTACTGAAAAAGAAAGACAGGAGTTACATACTAGCCATGCCTATAGTTTCAATTTCTCCACTATAGCCTGATGAAAAAAAGACAATGTACTTCTGTGCTGACTAATAATATATAAACTTTATAACACATAAACACTTGTATAATCATGATTCTATCCTCCTGCCTGGGGTTGATTGTGCTGAAATTCTGAACCAGACGCTGTTGATCATTTACTTGATATTAGTGGCAGATTGGTGGGAGTGACAAGGGCCTTGGATGAGGAGCCCAAGGATGTAGGGGGGCCTGACCGGGGTCGGGGCAGGTTGTCAGCTAAGGGCACAAGGTGTGGGGGGAAAGGGGCAGACACTGCTGCCATATTTCTTCATGAGGGAGACAGTGACAGAGGAGAGACAAAACGAATGGCCTGTCAAAAAAAATGAGAATGAATAGTTCCTGTGTTCCATGGAAAGAGGACCCATCAAGCATCAAGGGGCGGTTCCTTTGGAGGCAGATACCAGGACCAAGTCTGCAGCTAGCATGGCTGCTAACTACTGTGAATCCTAAGTCTCTGTAGAGGCTGACAGAATATGTTGATGATCACCGCTAATGATGGAGGTAGTAGGAAAGCATTAAAAGTGCACCAACATAAAGTTGGCAAGCTATTGCCAAATGAGTTGCTACAAAGCTAATTACAGTACGACTATCAGCTCAACAAAACTCTCTCTGTATTTCTCAATATGGTTATGTTTAGAAATTTGTTGTCATCCAGCGACTTGAGCCGGTGAAGATACCTCTTCTGAAGAGTCCATCATGTTTTTTTAATCCTCCGTGTCCTCCTTGGTTACAAGTAACTGCGTGGAAGAGCGGTGAGGGTGGTGCGCGATCACGGAAGGCTTGTGTCATGTGGATGCAACAACAGAGTTGTTGTCATTGCTTAGACAGAAACTACGCACAATAGTTTTAATGCTTGATGAAATGCTGTATTATTTAGAACTTTGTGGACCGCTGTTGTTAGCATGCACCCCAGATGTATGTTTACAACCCTACCCTGCTTTTGGCCACACCACCCTAGTACATTTTGCCAGACAAATGTTGGTTTGCCTGCAGCAGATTTAGGATGGTAAGGCATGTAAAGACTGCGCTTGATTGACATCTCTCTGACCATACCGTAGGCTACTATTAGTTGTTGCACCTATTTGGATGGGAGTAGTCACTTATCATTCCTATCAGATAATGAAGTTTGGTAACCTTGTATAATTTTCAGCATTGCTCCACCTTGACCTGAACAGATTAGCAGGATCCCTGTGTGAACAGTTTTCATAGAGAATATTTATAAGTAGCTTCACTGAGAACCAAAACTATTTGCAGGGTTTGATACCGAGGGTAAGTTTCTGTTTTTGTTTTTGTTGGTGGTGGTAATTTGGGTGAACCGACCCCTTATAGTACCTGCCAGTAAATTTAACAAGATTTTAGTTGTGTTTACTGTACATCAGCTGCTTAGTTCAACAAACTGCCCTTTGAATATAGACTTTGTTTTTAAGTGCTCCATTTTCTCTGTCTCCATCTTTCTCTCCTCATTCTATGTCTGTCTTTTGTCTTTCATACTGTAGCTTCTCCCTGCCCTGTTTTTTTTTCTTTAATTTCCTCCGCTCTTTTTGCCTCTCGCTACTTTTTTTCTGTCTCATCATTAGTGGCTGTCCCATGTTTAGGGGAGAGTAATCTGAACTACGTGTCCCAGGGGCCCATTCCTTTACTTCCTGCTGTAGAAATAAGTGGCCTATTGATTAGTTATCAGCCCGTAATTGGGCTGCGATCTCCCTCGCCCTCAGATATCCCCCAGATATATGACACTCCTGACAGCCTGAGACGTGGGTGAGGAGGCGGGGGTTGAGTGGTGGCGGGGGGGTTCCTCCTGCCTGCCAACACTTTACTCAACAAAATGTCTTCCTGACCACATAGATGCCAACTGCTGCCCACATCTCTCTTCCTGCAAAGGGATTTTCAACATCAAGCCAGGGAAAGACTATTCAATCTTTCAAATTATACAGCCAGCAAGAGGTCTTGCAGGATTTTCTGCTCAGTGTTAACTATGAGCACCCATTTTTGCCATTTTCTCATAGCAATAAACTCTAGAATTGTAATCAGAGTTTTAAAATGAAAATGGTGCGGCTTACCGAGAAAGAAACTTATATAAGCTCAGAGTAAGTACACCATTCGCATATGGATAATTGCCTGTGAGGGATTTCAATACAAATTGAGGCTCAGGAAGCAGCTAAGCAACAGGAAGGGTGTCTCTGCTCCTGTGTAAGCATCCAAATCTACTGTGAGTGCGCAAAGAACCATGACTAACTCTTACTAAGTCTGTTTGTGCGTTTTTAGGAAAAGCTTAAAGATACTTTCCTCTCTTCTTCATCTCACTCCCTCTTGCTGTCATAGCTTCCTTTTTCCCCAAAAATGATGTTTCGCTCTCAGGACTCTTTAGTTAGCATCAGAAATGTATGTATCAATCTCCAAATGCACCCACATTTTCCACTCAGAATCATGAGGTGTTACAGTAATTGTGAGCATTTGTGAGCTTGGTCAAAGTGTGCAGAGAGGAGATGAAGAGGAGACTTGTCCCACTGGGTTCTCCAGACAGACACAACATGTCAAACCCTCCATTTAGCAGCCAGATTAACACTTATCCCAGCCCTCACCCTACTCCCTCACTCCTCCCGTCTCGCCCTCAAAACCACATCTGATAAACATCTAATTTCCACACTCAATATTGCCATAATCAAAAGTCCACCTATTACATGAAGCCTGTTCATCATCCCGTTTCACACATCCTCGGGCTGGCAACGATCAACCTTATCCATCCATTCTCCTCCCTCGCTCTCCCCAGAGAAGTGAACATCCCAGTGGAAGTGCATTTGTCTCCTGGCATTAATCTAGTGGAGATATAAAGGATTATTGTATGAGGCCGTGGTGTCCTGTGGGCTGTATTGTCTCTGCATCTCCCTCTCTGACAGAGTGCAGAATAACGCAGAGAGATGTGACTTTAGTTTGCTTGCTCCCTCACACACTTCTCTGCTTACTGTGAGCTATAGGCAAATGATTCTTTCATTTCTGAAGAACAGATGAGGGGATCATCACGGGGAGGTTAAAATTAATATTTACATTCATCTGCAATAATCTTAAATCACACTACATGCTGAGGTGTTTACTTTCTCTTTTTTCTTTTGGCAGAATCTTTTAGTGTCCCCAAAGGGAAGAAAGCATGTGTGGGAAGACTTCAGAGGAGGTCTGGGAGAAGCAACATGGGTCATGTGGACCTTTGAATCTGTAATATGGCACCACCTCACTATTGTCTGGTAGGGCTGATATCCACAGTCAGTGGCCCCCACAGCCCTCTGGAAAACCACACAAAGACACATTGTACAAGTTTGTGTGTTTGTGTGTGTGTGTGTGTGTGTGTGTGTGTGTGTGTGTGTGTGTGTGTGTGTGTGTGTGTGTGTGTGTGTGTGTGTGTGTGTGTGTGTGTGTCTCACTTTTAGTTGTGTTTTTTTAAGTTGTTAAACTACAACTTCACATTTCAAATTCTAATTTCACATTTTCAAAATGTCTCGGGCTACAACTAACAACTTTTTTTTAATATTGATTACCCTGAACTTTTTTCAATAAAAATAATGAAAAATGTTCCCAGAGCCCAAGGTGACATCTTCATATTGATTGTTTTGTCCAACAAACAAAAAAATAACCCACATATGTTCAATTTGAAAAGATAAAATAACTGTACAAAACCGAAAAAAATACTCACATTTGGAAAGCTGGAACAAGTGAATGTTTGGCAATTTGACTTGATATATAACTTTAATGATTAACCAATTAAAAAAATGGTTGTTGATTAATTTTCTTTCAAATGACAAATCAATTGCTAAATTAATTATCTTTGGCACAACTTATGTGGACTAAATGTAACCATACTCCTTAACTAGGTTGCTGTTGCATTAAGGTAACGATTTATAATGAATTAGAGAATTAAATTGTTAGAGAACCTGATCCTGATTCTCTGGATCACAGAAGATGTTGCCCGATGAGTAAATCTGTGGACCAATACGAGTTTATTAAGAGAGACCTGCTGTATTTGTATGTATGTGTGTACGTGATTCTATATGATTGTTTGGATGTGGGTGATGACGATGTGGAGGAGGTGAAGGAGGACAAAGAGGAAGAGGACTCCTTGCACCTCCTCTCTGTGTGAAGGCACAGTTTGACTCTGACTAATGGGGAAACTCTTTATGTATATGATTCACATTAATAACAGCCCAGAGTGGACACTGTGGACATTAATAACAGTCTACAGTTGCAGAGAGCATATAGCACACATATACATATACCCGCCACATCAATAACAACTCATAACCTCTGACTGCAACATGAATCATCATGTGCACACAGACGTCACACATGCAAACACTGTGCTCATTCATACACCAAAAAATATAAAATTATTATTTATTCATTATTTATTATTAGCCATGAAAAGCTAAAATTATCCAGAAACTATTTGCTAGCAAATAGCTATATTTGTTTGTTATTTTGCGAGTGTTGACTTCTTCTACCTGCTCCTCCACATGCTGCGTGAGGCACGGTGGGTATAGCTAATGAAGCCAATAATGTAGCAGTGTGTCTAATGAGAGAAGATGAGCTCAGGTTCCATATGATTCACACTTAATTTTAGTGTGTTTGTGTGTGAACATTATGACATTCATAAACCTGGACTGTTGAATCCACAATGCAATACTTCCTCTTGCAGTACTGTGGAAAAATGTTAACTCGCAGACTGCGCCGACATCTGAATGACCCACATGTCTTCATCACATTACCCGTACATTCTAGAGATATCAAACTACATGTGCAAATGTGCTGGTTTTTAAAGTATAATAGCAGTGCATCCCATGTTACACAGAGACAGAGAGCAGATAAGACTGCTCAGACGATGCCTGTGATATGGTGTCCACCTGCTGTGAGAGACAATAACCAGATGTGAAGAGGAGAGTTTGACACATGCAAGTCTGCTCATTGTGGCCAATTACCGGGCCTTCCTTCTGGCAGGCACAGAGCCAGGAAGAGAGAGTGTCACAGCCTGGTTTTCTAATCAAGAGCATCCAATCATTTGAATCAGAATCTTATATTGCTCTGGTGTCTTACTCTGCATAATATTTCCATTTTGAGGCTTTAAGGTTGTGATTGACTGGACTTGGACATTTCTGCTACTAGGGAGTTTAAAAAGCAGAGCTAGAATGAAGCAAAATCAACAGAGGAACCACATTCCTTTAACTAAACATGTAAGCTCATGTCCTGTCTTTCTGTGGGAACACTGTTCCACATTGTGTGTGTGTGTGTGTGTGTGTGTGTGTGTGTGTGTGTGTGTGTGCGTGCGTGCGTGCGTGCGTGCGTGTGTGCGTGTGTGTGTGTGCGTGCATGCATGTGTGCATACGTGAGTGTGTGCACAGGTGCACTGCAAGTTAATCACTTGTTGAGGGCCTGTTTTTCCTCCATTAACCATGCAGACGTTTTTCAAGTCCACACATAAACAGAGACTGAGAGCTGCTACCTGCATCCAGAGCAAGTAAATGAATTGAAAAGGTTGTAAAAGTCTGATTAATGCAGGATTGGAGAACAGAACAGCGAGATAGTGGAGAGAGAGAGAGAGAGAGAGAGAGAGAGAGAGAGAGAGAGAGAGAGAGAGAGACTAAGCCAGTTCTCTCAAACGTAGTACTTTGCAAATATAGCACTTTGTTTCCGTGATGTGGAAGCTTATTATCTTAATATGCATTCTTTTATTCCCCCCTATAAAACACTGGCAGAGGAAAGTGTAGTACCGTTCTTCATGCTCGTCCTTGTAATAGCTTCTCACAGCTACTCATTCTATTACAAAAGATACAACAGTTAGTTAAGACCCCACGAAACATTTCATTTTCTGTCCTGCTAATTAAATGTGTCTCAGATGAGCCCACTGAGCCCACTCGTCTGCTTGTCCCCCATTTGGAGTGCCACCAGAGTTTAATATATGGCATTAAACAGGGATTGAGAATGAATATGAAGCCTTCCTCCCATTGGGAATGTAATGAATGATTATAAGGCATAATCTTGGTCATGCAGAAATCCTTTAGTTTAGTTTCTGACGTTTTATTTAAGTTTATGTCTGTTAAATATGGTAATGTCTTTGGCTATTTTTGGCACACTTAAGATTTTCAATAGTGTGAGTGGGGTTATAAAATGCATATCTTGCAGATGCATAAAGTAAGCTTTAATTAGTTTTTTTTGTCAACGCTCTCTCCTCCGTTTCCTTCAATATTATTTTATACAGCATTAAGATAATATCATGGTGTGTAAGATGCCATATTTGTCTTAAATAAATTCATACATTTCTGCATGTTGTTTATTTTGCAGACCTCCCAAGTAGCTCCTGTTTCTTCACCTGTATGCAAAACATTTCTACTACAAAGGTGGGCAATAAAGCAAACAACAAGTTGTGCACATCCTCTGCAAGTGCACAACTTCTATTGCAGTCTATTGCAACATGGCACATAAGTCACACTGTAATGAGGATCTTTTTAATAGATGTAACAATTAGTAAAGTCACTGTACCAGTAAATCACAGGGAACTCCGGGAGCACTGGTTATCCTTTACCCAAGATGCATCAGTGTTCTCCTGGGGTGAACTCTGAAAGGTCAGACAGTGTCTCATTAACACATACTGTAGCTGGGCTCCACATGCAGAGGCCAGACTATTAACACAAAGCTGGTTTGTACACGTAAGGCCGGGGCATTAGCAGCATTACAAAAGAGTCACCTGGCCTCAAAGGGTTGAGTGTTCATTCACAAATCACTTGACTGCACGACTCTGGGTTCAAAAACTAATACGAATAACTTTTACAAGGATTTAATTGTTTTAAGCGTGTCATTCTTACAGTAAGTGAACACAGCCTCAATTTTGAGTTCAAGGAAGCGATTCAATCCACCTAGAACATCATTTTTATCCAAACAATTTTTGGAGAAATAAATAAGAGCTGATGGTTGTCTGACATTTATTTTAATATATTTAGATGTTGTACTCATATAACACTGCTACAAATGCTCTTAACTTTCCTCTGTACTAACGCTGTATAAGGGGTCCTACTCCTGCTGTATAAGCTTATTTTATAATATATACCTGAGTGCAACCCATGTATAGTATAGGGGAGGAAAAAAACAGCCCTGATAAAATATAGACAGTAGTAAACTTCGTGGCAGTGAGCTGCCTACATGAAACTCCAAAGAGAGACAGAACAAGGTGCATACAGGACTATTAGCCCTCAGTACACAGCTGATGCATTGGCTCTGGACTCTGCTTGTTAACCCTTGAGACTCTCTGACCGATAAAGCCTGGTGCTTCAAATATGGCACAACTTAAACTGCTTTCTGTGTCTGTTGGTGACTTGTGTGTCAAACCAATTTACAAACATTGTGAGGGGAATTATCCTTTTGATTACTTTAGGGGTTATTTTGTCAGTTTTATGGGACTAAAGAAAATAAATTTTTCAGGATGACTTTTATTCACTCACCTGTGTTTCCCTTCAGTTATGACATAATTTCCTGTCACAACATAATGGCTAAAAGACATACAAATTGCAGAATAGAAAGCAATACCACCTTATGAAAAAGATTTCTCGCTGTTACTCTGAAGTTCTTTTCCTGCTGTATATCCTACTACAGGTCTGAATTTACACTACAACCGCAACAACATATAGGAGCTTTAGATGGGACACCTCATCTGTTTAATATTTATTCAAAAGCAT
Source organism: Sander vitreus (assembly GCF_031162955.1). NCBI lineage: Eukaryota > Metazoa > Chordata > Actinopteri > Perciformes > Percidae > Sander > Sander vitreus. Next base: position 11,510,461 of record NC_135862.1, on the reverse strand, counting down.
CAGAGGGGCCTCTGTTGTGTGTTCTAATGAATAAAACACGATGTTTATCCTTCCTGTTTAACGTTAAGTCCCCATGAACAGTCACAGGGACCAAGAGAATATTTACTTGCATTGGGACACCGGGGAGTTGGATTATCTGCTGGCGGCTTTGTAGTTTTCTGAAGCTTCCCCGTGTGACATGTTCCAGGGAGAGTTCTCTTATTTACTCTCCGGTCCTATGTGTATAGCCCTCCTTATTGTTTGTTCTTGTGTGCCACCACTCCTGAAGAATGTGCTCCAGGAGAGAGAGAGAGAGAGAGAGAGAGAGAGAGAGAGAGAGAGAAAGGGGGGGGGGTGTACACTGATGCTGTGAACATTACATGGGATTGAGACTGAAGACTCCAGAAGGACACAGATGGAGGTGTTGTCACAACAGGGTATTCCATTAGAAAAAAGGATTTAATGTTGACAAGGACTTGCATTAAATGTGAATTACCATGCGGGACACAGGTGAAAGAAAATGTGTTTACAGTTCTCCTTGAAGAAAAATGACTTCTGTATAGTAATGACTGCTTTTTTTTCTTTTCGTTTGTTTTGAAATCACAAATGTTCTTTTTGTCATAAGGAGTCATGGAAGTAAAGGTTTGTCCTGTCAAGTAATCTTCATATCCAGCAGAACAACTAAAAGAGAGCAGATGATGCTCTACTAGAGCAAATTGATATATATATATATATATATTTGTTTTGTTGTTTGTTTGTTTTTTTTACATTTAAAGCAGAAAACCATTTGTCCAGAGCAATTGTATCGGACACATAAGCTACATAGAGACCCTTATAAAAGCCACCTGAAGTAAAGTATTATTTTATACCGAAAGGTGGCGACGTTGGGTTTCCAAACAATGTCATTCAACCAGACCCATGCTCTTTTCAAACGCTTTCACCCTCCACACACAACGACCCGCTATATCTGTAGTAATCTGTAGTAAATTTCTGCGAGTAGCCTATATGTAAAATATAGACTATTTATTCATCGCTTAGTGAGAATCGTTCAGATGCATTTTAATACATTCAATTCCAAGATGTTTGGGTAAGAGTGACTAAAACGGTTGTCTTGTCTGAGACGAGATTTAAGATCACTTTGACTCCTTAATTATAAATCTGCCTATATAGTTAATGAAATGCACCTGTGCAAAGTTTCGCTATATCAAAACACTAATGAGAGCTGGATTAAGATGCCTGACTAACAGACTGTTCTAAAAAAAAACATATTGTTGACAAATATGACTCTAAAATTAAATGTAAATGATTTGAGTTATGCAATTATTACGATGATGGAAAATGTAATATATGTTGAAAGTATAATGACCTGCTGAAAGATGAGGTTACACATGCATTTACCTGATTCTGTCAATCCTCGAAATCTGTTTTATTTTACTGCTTTTGTTCTATTTCATGTAAAGTGGCAAAAGAATGAATATTAAGTCTCATGTGTCAATCTGCTGATGGGCTTGGACAGTTCAGAAAACTTTGGTTTCTATACTATTATGCTAATTACGTCCCCAGGCTGGGCTCCTCATTGGCTGAGTCTCAGTCAATTTCATATTTCAGTCCTGACGTCAGGGCGCCTATAAAACTAAGCAATGCTTTTTAACTCGTCGGCTGACTGATGCCTTAGAAAAAAAATCTATCAATCCTAGGGTGGAGTTTTTTTTTCCTCCACAAAGCAACTATTTGCCTGGGACACGTGCGTGAACCTCTTCAATTTGGCGCACTAATCCTAAAAGGAGCCATGAAGTGTTAAATGGTAGAAACAGAGACAGCGGCGCTCAGACACCCGCACGCTGGGAGAGAGGGAGGAAACAGCGCTGCTCCAATGCGTCTGTGCAACACAGACTGAAGAAAAAAAAAACTTATCGACTCACAAAACCAAAACCTGCGCTGCGCAATTAGTGCGTGAAAATCCACTTTTTCTCCGGTTTTGAAGAAAATAAATAAAGAAATCAAGCTGGCTCAGTGCGTGTCTCAGCAGCCCACTTTGACAGGTGCTCCTCACCCCCTTTGGAGGACTGTCAACAGCAAGAGGATGGCATCAGAGCTGGCAATGAGCAACTCCGACCTGCCCACCAGTCCCCTGGCCATGGAATATGTTAATGACTTCGATCTGATGAAGTTTGAAGTGAAAAAGGAGCCGGTGGAGCCCGATCGCAGCATCAGCCAGTGCAGCCGCCTGGTCGCCGGGGGATCCCTATCTTCCACCCCGATGAGCACGCCTTGCAGCTCGGTTCCCCCCTCGCCAAGCTTCTCGGCGCCCAGTCCGGGATCAGGGAGCGAACAGAAGGCACACTTGGAGGATTTCTACTGGATGACCGGGTACCAACAGCAGTTGAACCCCGAGGCTCTGGGCTTTAGCCCGGAGGACGCCGTAGAGGCGCTGATCAGCAGCAGTCACCAGCTCCAGACCTTCGATGGCTATGCCAGGGGGCAGCAGTTCGGCGGCGCAGCCGGGGCAGGAGGCGCCATGGCCGGGGAGGAGATGGGATCAGCGGCCGCCGTGGTATCCGCGGTTATCGCTGCAGCCGCAGCTCAGAACGGGAATCCCCACCACCACCATCACCATCACCACCACCACACAGGGGCACACCATCCCTCCTCCGGGTCTCAATCCGGCGGCGGCATGGGAGGAAACCACCAGCACCTGCGCTTGGAAGACCGGTTCTCGGACGAGCAGCTGGTGACCATGTCGGTGCGGGAATTGAACCGGCAGCTCCGGGGGGTCAGCAAGGAAGAGGTGATCCGTCTGAAACAGAAGAGGAGGACACTAAAGAACAGAGGTTATGCCCAGTCCTGCCGGTACAAGCGGGTCCAGCAGCGGCACGTCTTGGAGGGAGAGAAGACGCAACTCATTCAGCAGGTGGACCACCTCAAGCAGGAGATCTCCCGGCTGGCCAGGGAGAGGGACGCCTACAAGGAGAAATACGAGAAGCTGATCAGCACCGGCTTCAGAGAAAACGGAGGATCCAGCAGCGACAACAACCCCTCATCCCCGGAGTTTTTCATGTGAGTCTCGGCGCTGAAAAAGTTTTAATAACCGACCCTCACAAAGAAACAGAAAAAAAAAAAGAAAAGAAAAAAAAAAAAAAACTTTTAATCTGCACGCAGCTAAAATCGGCTGTGCTTGCTTGTGTTGAAGCGGTTTGGTTAAAGCAGCGTTAGACAAAAGAGTTTTACACTTTTCTGTATTTCAAAAGTTGCCTATTTCAGTTTCAGGGTGAGGATCTTGTTTGATTTATGTTTTATCACGTTTAAATGATATAGCCTACAAATCGGCCTGTTTAAATGACCGAATAAGAATTCGGCTTCCACAAACATTTCAAAGGATTTCTGTCTAATTCGCGATGTTGCATAAAATGACCTAACACTTTGCTGAGTAGCCTAGCCTATAAATCCGCCCTTACAGCCTCATCATGCGCCTCGTCCATCCTGCTCCCTTTACCCAAATTAGTTTAATGAAATCCAACTGTCCTCGGGCACAGCAGCTTTATTTTGATTTTAATTTATTTTAGTTTTTTGTTTAAAGTCAATTTAATTTTGATATGAATGATCTCATTTCCATATCGTCCATCCTATTTGCCTTGTGAAAAAAATATCCAAACTCAGAAGTTTGGAAAATGGATGTCAGTGTAACAGTTATGTGAAGCCATGCATGCTGGTCGTGCGCGGATTGTGTTTTGACTTTTTTTTTCTTTTTCCTTGTTTTTGAGAACTTGTGTATGATGATTGTATTATATCATGATTGTTCAGCCTCACCATCACCTTTTGGGATTTATTTGTAAAAAAAAAACAAAACAAAAAAAACGTGTGAACAGGTGCATTCATCCGTCACTTTGCTTTCATAAAAGTTCAACATTTATAGGCTGCCTTTGTAGCCCTGTGAGGAAAATGACATTGTGGAATAAAGCAACGTTGTACTCAATATTGATTTGTACTCACAGACAACATACCATCAAGGTGAGCAGCATCAGACTATTTAGTAGAAACATTTTTATTTTTCTTGACAAATGCAAAGACTAAATAGATTATAGCGATCAACAAGTGGGGCTGAAGATAAAATGCTTCAACAGAAGCAGATTATGATGCATGTCCTGAAATAAATAAGAGATAGGCCACTTTGTCACGCAAACTTGTTGCAACAAATGACCTGTTCTTTCTGCATTTCGTTGTTAATGTGTTTTCCTTTCATTTAAGGAACTTAATTAAGTTAACCCAGAACCCTATGGGTGTTATTCGGTAAATAAACTGTGAACTGTTTGGAAAATGGAAATGATATGTTCTCCCGGTGCTGTAGAATAATTAAGCAAGGCATCATGCAGCCATACGTCTGTTGTGATGATTTCTAAACAGTAAAATGTATTGTGTGGACAGTAGAGTTAACTGGCAGACATCGTGTTCACTCTTAAAAATGAAATTTAATAAATATACCATTCATCAATAAACCTTCATGAATGGAACAAATATATTCTGAAAATGTTTGTACTTGTTCTTTTTAGTTCTTATTCTTTTTAGTTTTGCATGCTGTTTGTCACTGTGTCTCTGAGGCGACACCACACACTCTGAGCCCTATAATCTCTCGATCTAAATTGAAATATAAATAGAAGAACAAAATGTCAATCTGGTTCACATCTGGTTTTGAATGAAGCGCGATACAGATGTTGCGCACAAGGCGCGTGTGCTTGATTCATAACAGCTCCAAGATCAAGCCCAGCTCTAATGTATGTAGTACTGCAGTCATTTTATACTTTGACTCAATATGCGTTCTTCATTCTTTTTTTGTCCCCTAAAAAAATATACGGCGAAATATTCCAAAGTGTTTTCTCTTCTTTTGCTTCTCAAGTGAAAAAAAAATGCAAGTTCTTCACCTGTTGCGTAATTAAAGACAGAAAAAATATATATTTTCTTTTTTTTTTTTAAACGTGAAGAGAATCAGACTACAATGCTTATTTTTTCTAATATAATTTCATTGTTTGCCCCAGGGCCTAATAATTGTACTGCAGCTGTCCTAGAAAGGCTGAGTGAATGATTGACTTTAGAGTAAACTTGCACTTTTTACTCAGTAGCTGTCCACTTGTTGAATATTGTCTGTGGAAAGTTTCATTTAAAAATCGACCAGAGACAAAGGTCTAGATGACAAAAAACAATCAAATATAGGATAATAGGCTACATACATATGTCTAACTTTAAAAATAAGAATTTTCCTTCAAATAATTCCATCTGAAAATAAACTGTACATTCTTTATTTGACTTTGATTTAAAAAAAAAATTGCCTATAAGACTACAAGAGAAAAGCTACAGGAGACACTCAGAGTAATTTGGTTTTGTAGCTCCATAGCTTACAGTCAAACCTGCCTCTGCTCTGGCCTGCAGCAGCCTGATGAACTCCTAATGTGCATCCTAAACAGCAGTATGGCTGGGATAAAAGCTATAGGGTCTGTGTTAGGCTGCACAAGGTCACTGCCACCATGCATGCATGCGTGCGTGCGTGTGTGTGTGTGTGTGTGTGTGTGTGTGTGTGTGTGTGTGTGTGTGTGTGTGTGTGTGTGTGTGTGTGTGTGCGTGTGTGTGTAAAGGAGGGATATTATCTTTTCCCACTGCAGGACCTTTGTCAGTCAGAGTGCTTGCATGTGCTGTGTGTATGAACATAAAGAGAAGTTGTTTTATTTGTGTAGCTCATGAAAACTTTAAAAGGCACACAGCGATGGCGTGTGTGTCTAAACGCAGAGTTTAAGACAAAGACTGTAAAGACTCTGTATTTGATCTGTCTCACCTGTACAACAGTGTCTATCTCTCTCTCTTACACACACACACACACACACACACACACACACACACACACACACACACACACACACACACACACACAATCACCTGGCTCGCATTAGCTCCCATGAAAGCCCAGAGTGAGGGACAAGATGGGAGAGCATGATCCTCTCATGCCTGGAGGAATGATTTTCTCTGTGATTAAAAGTGAGTGAGAGACAGAGATAGAGCAAGGGGGATAGAGAGAGCAATACAGAGAGAAAGAGAGAGAGGGAGATGCTGGCTGCCTTCCTGCTCCTTTCAGATGATAAACGATCAGAGATGCGTCCTAGCTGAGAGGAGAGGGCCTTTTAGTGAGCATGTGTCCACTAATTTATGGCCTTCCTATCTGATTAGGTCAATATAGTGTGCTATTTAATTACATTTGTGTTATAACCTAGAACTGGAGATGCTATACTTTCACGGCACCCCTTTCTTCTGCGAGGCAGATAGGGTTAGTTGAGTTTTCTGTGGAGTCTCAGGGTTTAGCTCAGGACAGTCTTACCTGTGACAGACTTTGTGTCATGGTTCATCGGTTTCCAGTGTTTCTGCTCCCTTATTTAATATGTAAGAATGATAAAGTGGAAAAATGCTGATCATTGTGTAGGGGTGGAAATTGTGTGGGACAATTTCTGCTTGTGTGTGTGTTTTGACTTTGAGACACACCAAGGGGCAGGAGGATTCAGTAGCACTGATTCACTTCCTGTGTTGAAGGAGGACAGAAGGCACAGGAAATAATATTCAGCGCTTCCTCCTCATTTCTCAGCAGATTCAGTGCTTCTTTCTCCGCCTTTTGCTTTCTCTCTTTCATTTTTACAGTATGAAAAAGTGTGTACATATAGAACACAGACACACCACATTATTAATCTTATCAGTACGAATTGTAATTCTATTCTCCGGCCCACTATATTGACTTCTGCACTGTGATCATTTGCAGTCTGTCCAATGATTAGGTTATTAAAGATAATGTAGTTGTCTGCTGTCACAATATTGGACTCTCTCTTTCAGGTCAACTATGGGAAATCACTTTGAAATTTATCAGTATTGACATTTGAATCATCATCATGTACTTCGTTTTAATGCCTCAGAATTAATAGGACAAAGGATGTGGGCACTTTTTAGTGTCTATTTGTGTGAGTGCTCAATAACCAGCCTGCATTGTCTTTTATTTCACCTTGTGGAGGAAGGGTGTAGATGTGCTCTAACTGAATGCATTAGATCTATAGGAATGAGTCATTTGATCATGACATTGTGAGGCGTGTAGCTTTTTATGTCAACCTAAAGGAAATCTGAATAAGTAAAACAAATAATGTCTCACTTAGCATAGTAAAACTCAAAAGGCCAAAGGTGCAAAAAATTCAGGCTGCTTTCCTTTTTTCCAGAGAGTAATACACTACTTGATTTAAGAGTAGCTTCAAGTTATAGTTTGATAGTTTTGATTTATTACTGCTCTAATAGGAAGTGTTTTTTTAATATATATAATCAGTTGAGAGGAGTAAGTAAACAGTTTATGTCTTAAAACATTACCTAAAAAAGTATAACTAAGGTGTCAACAATAATAATATATAATAATCTATTCAATCCACTACGTTAACATTTCATTAAACTATCGCAGAATAAAAAACTATTTGTTTTGTAAAGTGAAAAATGCAGTCATTTTGTAACACAATATTTTTTGTGTACGTTCATTTTCTTTTCTCCCCCTCTCCCCCCAAAAGGTTAAAAGCATATTTGCATTCAAAAGAGGAAACAATTTCAATTTCTTCCACTCAATCCGCATCTGCATCACTCCACGCGATAAACATTTACATTTAAAGTGATTTAAATCAGCTGCATTTATGTTCCTCTGTGGTCCGTCCATCATCTAGACCTGCAATGCCAGAGCTTCTCTCTCTCTCTCTCTCTCTCTCTCTCTCTCTCTCTGTCTTGCAGTGTCCTGAGTTATGTGTCATTTATTTGAAACCCTAATAATTTAACTTGTCCCCTCCTGTCGTGCCTGTGCATGTGGTAAGAATGCAGCAACTGTAAAGATGGTTTGTGCTGCTGCCTCTGTATGTATCTTATTGGCTTTACATGGTGATTTATTCCAGCAAATAGAACCATGAGCAGAGAGGACGTAATGTGATTGTCTGAATCCAATCCTATAGTCTTGTGTTGAATTGAGATTACTGTATATGCTCAGCTGTAAAAGAATGTGCATATAGGCACATGTAATATGTTTTGTGGTTTTCCTTGCAGTAGAATTCAAACACTAGATTTGCATTTGCTCGTATAGGAAGCCCTCCTCAGAATGCATCACTAAAGGGCAATAGATGAAAGCTAGTTATGATTTAATTATATGTGATCACAATCTTCTGACAGATAAACATAGCTGAGGCTGTGTTGATGTTTTCAACAGTGAGTTGAGTTTCAGGGCACAGAGTCAGTGGAGTGGTGTGTTTTGGACAGCGGCAGCGGGAAACTGAGTGCATTATGCGGCTGTGTGTGTGCATATTTGTCTATGTGTGCGTGTTTAAGTCTGCGCGTGCACAAGTTTGTGTTATGCAGGGTGGAGCTGGAGCCGAGCCCGACCCCTGTGTGTTTTACCTGCATCTCAATGAAGCAAGCGAGGTGATTTACCCTTCTACTGCAGTCAGCCTCTCTCTCTCTGTTTCTCTCTGTCTCTCAACTAGTCAAACAGACATTGATCTCTTTGCCAGGCAAGGTGACCCACCGTGTTGTTCAGCTCTTCCAAAGTCTCTCCTCTCCCTTTTTATTTGTACCTGGGAAAGGCATTGACCCCACACACTGCTGCCATGTAGCAGCCCCCCTGCACATGGGCCTTACTTCCCCTGTATTAAGCCCAGTGTGTGTGTGTGTGTGTGTGTGTGTGTGTGTGTGTGTGTGTGTGTGTGTGTGTGCGCGTGTGTTCCTCTGTGTCTGGCCCAGTGTACAGCTCTTTGTTTGTCTTCACCTATAGGTGTGTGCAATTATGTGCAGATTGATTTCTATGGGGCTGAAACTGTAAATTCTAGTTTAGGTACATCTGAGAGTCTGGTGTGTCCATGTTGATGTTTCAGAGTATTTTTCAGGTGACGGCAGACTTGTCTCTGCTGTAGGTCTGTCACTGGGAGCTCCTATGTAGCTGAATGGGTCAGAGTCCATTTGGCCCCAGTGTGAATCGGATTACAGGGAAATGAATGGCTCTCATTGTTGCTTAAAGATGGATTGGGGGGCATTAATATACTTTGTCGCTCCTTCGCCTCATTTCACTCTACTGAAGCCCAGCAAAAGGTTTTTCAGGTTTTTAAAGCAGGTTTTATTTATCTGTTTTATATGTCATCTCTGGCATCTGTTCATAGACAGTGATGCGTGATTACGTATTATCATAACATAATGTTGTAACGTAAAATTTATTTCAGATATACTTTTCATGTGTATTGAATTTGCTTTTGAAATACCGTGTAGTGTGTGTGTGTGTGTGTGTGTGTGTGTGTGTGTGTGTGTGTGTGTGTGTGTGTGTGTGTGTGTGTGTGTGTGTGTGTGTGTGTGTGTGTGTGTGTGTGTGTGTGTGTGTGTGTGTGTGTGTGTATCTGTATCTATGTGTGTGTGTGTATCTGTATCTATGTGTATCTGTATCTATGTGTGTGTGTGTGTGTGTGCGTATCTGTATCTATGTGTGTGTGTGTGTATCTGTATCTATGTGTGTGTGTGTATCTGTATCTATGTCTTGGACAATGACGTACATCAAACATATCAATGAGAATCAGCCATATTTCAAAACAAATCCAAACCTTCCATTCAAATCTTAATAACTGATATCTGATCGGTTGAAATATTTGATTAATTTATTTGACTAAACATTTAAAATAGAATTTTGTTTTGTGTTGTATGTTTAGGTTTGGTGCTGCTTTATAGCCTACAGTATATGTATACATACGTTTATTTATGATGATTCTGAATAGTTTAAAACTTTTCATCTTAATTGTTTAATTGTTTAATTGTTTCTTCTTAATTTTTTTTTTTAATATTTGATGTATTTTCAAATTGCTTAATAGCATTTTATGAACTCAACTCGTTGGAAAAAATATGAATACCACAAATGTATTGTTCAGTTTAATTTGTATTTAAAAGGACTAATATTACTCTGTCTCCCCAGTAATTTGTGACTTTGCTCTCTCTACTTTTATTTAAATTCACGGTTCGTTTGGAAACAAACAACCATTACTTACTTATATGTTCAAAGTGTGCTATAACAACAGTGGTTTCCTGTGTTGTTGGGTCACAGTGTGGGTTTTATAACACATTTCGGTTTCCTTTCTTCGCAGGACGTCAAGAAAATTCCTCCATCTGTGATAGAGAGTTGTGACTTCTCCGCCCCACCACCCTGGAGTCTGAGGTAACTTCTCCTGCTCAGTTTCTAATCTTCGACTCTCCTTTACAACTCAAATTCATTTAGTACATTGACATTCTTAAACTATTTAAAACTGATATCAAATTAAAATAAAACTGCACCAAAAAGTTTAGTGTTGCTGAAGTCTGACGGTTTTATTTCATGTCTGCTGCATGTATATCAAAATACATAATGTTCACACTAAGCTTTTAATAATACTGTGTTTGGTAATTGATCCATTACAATGATGTTGTCAGAATTCATAAAAAGTAATTATATTATTCTTTTAATTTATATTGTATACACAAAATAAGTATCAAGCTCCTTGTTTGCAAGTTTGCAAGTTTGTACCCGAAAAAGTCCACCTTACATTTAAAAACAAAAAGATGGGTTGCATCCAAGCAAAACATTTGAGATATACTGCAATATAAAATATACAGCTAGTCAATGCTGAACAGAATTACTGCACAATTCTTTATCTTTAAAACCATCGTTAATGTTTGATTTTATAGTTTAGTCAGAGAAGTAGAAATATGAATAGTAAATATGAAAATCACATTCTCTGTTACCTGCTTTTTGTTCTTTATCCAAACAATTTGAATACAATCCAATCAAAATCAAACAGGAGCCTTAAATCTGTAGTTTAATGACATCCTGATATTTTTGTATAAATCTGACACAAGTTTGTATTATGACATGTACCTCAGATATGAAGTCTTCTGAGTGAAATCAAAACCACAAACCACTTGTTTGTATTGATCTCATTTAATAAGGCAGACAACGGGGAGTGTTTCGGTACTAGATCTTCTTCTCACTTTATATTTAGCTCGATCAAACGCTCTCTCAACTTTTGTTGTATGTGATGTTATGCAGCTCTCTGTTTTGGGGCTCTGACAGTGCTACTTGATTGACAGGAGGGTGACATGCGCAGTGCTCATGGGATGAGGCCAAAAGTTTTGTCTTGACCCTTCAACCTCCTTCACTCTCTCAGCTCTCTCTGCAGAGACAAACACTGTGCATTCTTTTTTTTATTTCTGGCTGACACACAGATGAACGGATAGCAGTGGATGGCCGGGGATGATAGAGCGAGGCCGGGGAAAGCGAGGGCTAGTTTTTTGCGCTCTCACGTTGCCAGTCGAAAAATAGCTGGAGAGGAAGGATGGATGGAAGGAATGAGAGGCAAAGCGAGGGAAGGAGACAAGGGATTGAGGACAGGAAGGCACCTGGATTTGAATGCAGAAATGCACGCAGAGAACAGGAGGAGGTGAGGAGGTGAGGGGAAGGGAGGAAGGGAGGAAGGGATGGCAGGAGGGCTCCTGGCCGTGGATGCAGACAGACAGGCAGGGTAACCAGAGGCACGCGGTGACCTTCTCTGCTGCTGGAGGATCGAAGGCTTTATTTAAAGGCCTGGTCAATGCTGGGTGCTGCTGAGGTATCAGCCTCGCAGCCAGGCGACTCATCACCACTGTAATACAACTCTCTTACCCTAACCCCCCTCACACACACACACACACACACACATACACACACAGACAGGACACTCTCTGGACACCTCAGGTTTTACACTGTACAGTAGAGAGGCTGGACAGAGGAAACTACAACATCAGCATCGGCTAATTTTACTGCAGACAGTATACTCTACTTTCCTCATGCGCTCAGCATTGTGAAGCACATGCTTGTTTTGCCTTTGCTTTGCACTCCATCACTGTCAATTTTTTTTATACTGCTGACTAATTAAAAATAGAAAGCATTATGCACGATTTTTTTCTGTGACGTATTGAGTGAGGATGGAGGTGAGGAAAGAGTTATAACTTGAAAGAACGCAGGCTGCTAAGGTAGGACACCTGCATGTGTATGTGTGTGTGTGTGTGTGTGTGTGTGTGTGTGTGTGTGTGTGTGTGTGTGTGTGTGTGTCTGTGTGTGTGTGTGTGTGTTTGTTTGCAGCATACATGGATTTGTGCAAAACCCCCACATGAGCAAATACATGTTTGACGATACTGTAAGAGACCGAACAAAAGTATTTAAAAATATATATATCAACGTGTGTGTGTGTGTGTGTGTGTATGTGTGTGTGTGTGTGTGTGTGTGTGTGTGTGTGTGTGTGTGTGTGTGTGTGTGTGTGTGTGTGTGTGTGTGTGTGTGTGTGTGTGTGTGTGTGTGTGTGTGTGTGTGTGTGTGTGTGTGTGTGTGTGTGTGTGTGTAGTGACATGCAACTGATAGTCGTACATTTGTAAGTATAATTTTGCATGTTGTGACTGATGAAAGTAGATTCACATCATCAGTAGTGCAGTGTATGTTCTGCCCACATCCTTGTGTTCCTTGTTTATAGACAGGCAGTAAAACACATTTATTGCTGCTGTCATGTGACAAATGCTTTTTCTAAATGTAAAGCCATCTTCAGTTTTGGCGGTTCAAAATTTAAAAACAGGAAGAAAAAACCAAAGCAAACTAAAATAAAGAGAAAAGACAACAATAGAAAGCATCATGCACAATTTTGTTATGTGACGTATTGATACAGTGAGGATGGAGGTGAGGAAAGAGTTAAAACTTGAAAGAACGCAGGCTGCTAAGGTAGGACACCTGCATGTGTGTGTGTGTGTGTGTGTGTGTGTGTGTGTGTGTGTGTGTGTGTGTGTGTGTGTGTGTGTGTGTGTGTGTTTGTGTGTGTGTGTGGAGCACGTGTTTGCGCACGCGCATGTGTGTGGCTGCAGCGTTAGGACACCTGCATGCTTCAGCACTTTCTGGCTGTCAGGAGCTCTGAGGTCACAGTCAGGGGAGTGGAGAGGGCACATTAGAGGAAGCTTCAGAGCCCCCACCCACCCACCACGCATCCACGATTCCTTCCAGCTGCCCACCCCCCCAGTCATCCCCCCCGCCATACCTCCACCACCTCCACCTCTTCCTACTCATCTTCCCCTCGTGGTGACGGGGTGAGTCGGCCACTCAGGGGGGAGGGGGCGCAGGCATGCAAGGTGCCTCTGTGGCTGACAGCAGGCAGGTCAGGTTTTTGTAGACACGGAAGAGGAGGAAGGACACATGCGCACACGAACGCAGACACATCAAGCTGTGTGAGTATACCAGGGAGGAAGAAAGAGAGCATATATTTATATGCTTGCATGGCTACATGGGCTGTGCATGTAAACACCTAAAAAGCTTTTGCTGTTACATGGTGGTTATTATCAAAGCATCAAATATGGCATCAAAAATGAAAAATATCAACTAGAAGACTAATATTAATGTATACTATGATATCTGTTTAGGATTGATAACATTGGACTACGTGATAATGGGAATCAACTGAAGAATTTTCAACTTCTCACAAAATACTTGGTGGAGAAAATGTGACTGAATATAGTATCAATGTAGTCAACAAAACTGTATATTATGATTTCTGATATTGAAGCAAAATTCCACAATATGATTTCAGATAACAAATAACACATATCAATGTATCGCCCACCCTTAATTCAAACATTGATTTGTCACTTATAAAACACTGCTGCTCTGTTGGGTTCCTTTGTATTCTGCAGCGACAAGGATCTGCTCCTCCATCCACAGTTTGACACACTTCACTATCCGTTTATTGCCTGGGATATTTATAACTACTAGCTGCTCAGTGTGAGACTCGTTACGCTGTTACAGTCTTCATAGTGACACGGACGTCATCCCTCAATCCAGAAAATCCAAATGACAGGGAGGATATGAACAGGATGTATGCTCATTATTTGGCCTGGTCTGAAAAGAGAGAAAGCAAGTAGAATTGGGGCCTGGATTAGAAATAAATGACAAAAAAGAAAGAAGGTTTCACTCGCTGCAGTTGTAAAGATACACACACTGAACACACGACAACTGTGTTTAGATTTGGATTGTTTTTCAAAATGTGTTATGTGTTTTTGCTTTTTTCTAAAACCAAAGTAGATGATGCTTGAGGACAAAGCTGCACCCTCGAGCCAAACCTCTAAACAGCAACGCGCTCCTTTTTTTAACTTATGTTAATATACAATTTTCTCTCTGATATGTGAATCTGAATTGTGTTGTTTTATTCAAATATAATTAGTTGTAAAGCTGTTACCAGTGTGTGTGTGTGTGTGTGTGTGTGTGTGTGTGTGTGTGTGTGTGTGTGTGTGTGTGTGTGTGTGTGTGTGTGTGTGTGTGTGTGTGTGTGTGTGTGTGTGTGTGTGTGTGAGCCTCAGAGCCACTGCTGTCCTCAGGTTGTGACTGTGTGTTCACAGCATGATTGAGAAAGGAACTTGTGATCAGCCGGAGGTTAGTTTGATATAATGTATTCTCCTGAATCACCGCAGCCAGCAGCCCAGGGCCTTCCTCTCACCCACAGCCTCCTTCCCCTTACACACTCACAAACACACACACACACATATACTACTTCCTCGCTCCCCTCGCATCATCGTCCCCGCTTCTCTGTTCCCTGCGGTGACTGCCCAATGCTAGCTGCTTAGCGCTGCACCCAGTGTCTAATTGAATTCCAACACTCCGGCATTAGCTCCTGATGCTATAGAGATGTTAACACGGCACAATACTAACAGTCCTCAGGACGTGTTTCAACACCTAGCTTCTAAAGAGAAAATTAGTGCTAAGCTCACTCTGGCAGCACATGATTTATTTAAAGCTCCAAACTATGTCTTCTGTATCCCCTAAAGGATCGTCTTTTATAGCCATGAGCTGATCAGCACTTCATATACACACATGCAGCACATGCAGAATATGTATTGTGGTTGTGCCGTTGTTAGACAGAATGTGTGTTTCCTCTCGCTTCTCATGCTTCTACTCGAGTGTATCTATTGTCCCTTGTATAAATGTGTCTGCTGGTCTCTCTGCATCCATATTGCTGGCGATGCCGTCCATCCCCTCTGCCTGACACCCTTACTTGTATTCCCTGGCTCTCAAACACTAGCTCTGGGCTTTAATGGCACATATTTCCTGGGCCCGGCTGAAACGGGATGCATCTTCTCCTTGTTAGCTTGATAAATAACCAGGCTGCTGGGAAAGTGCTGAATTTGAGCTTTCAGCCTCTATTTTCTGCTGGATGACATTAATTTTAAGTGCTGAGAAGGAGCTAACTAATACAGACAAATAAATAAGGAGGAGGAAGGAAAGGTGCAGAGGTGCTGGAGTCACTCTGCTGTCCCTTCCCCCTTTTATCTGTTTATACACAAGCATTCATATATGCAATATGCAAACCTGCAAAAATATACAATACACACAAGCAGCGCACACACTTAGTTTCTCAATAGACGCTTGTGTTGTTGTCCAAACTGTGGAATCATCTTATCTCATTTTTAGTACTCCTTGCAGAGGTCAAATGTTTAACATGTTGCAGGTAGACAGACAGTCTGTCAGGTAGACAGCAAGATTGGCTCCATGCTTTTCTATCTACTGTCTGCCTCCGCCCCTCCTCTCTGTCTGTCCTTCTCATTCTGTCTCCTGAATTCTGTGTTTCATCAGAACAAGAGATTAGTGTGGCAGCAAAATGGTTGCGGATCACCCATTCACCCATTTACCATGGATAAATTGTATGTATATGAGCTTATAGAGACAACAAAACAGAGATCAGGTTTGAGTCTAAGTAGTTCATTAGTGGATTGCAATTTAAATATTGAGGGTTTAGTTTATAGTAATAGTTTTTGAGGGGAAGTTAATTATTGTTGCAGAAAAGACCAGCAGGTTTCTAGCTAAAACACTGATATTAAAGTATGTTTAAACATGATGAATAAAGGTTAAATTATATTCTTGCATTTCTGTTTGTGTGTGTGTGCTGCGACAGCTTGAACAGGTTTATCTCTATCCTGTTTCTAAAAAGCATTTGGAAAAGATTCTCTCTTCGTGTAGTCAAAATCTGACTCTAAGCTTCATCAGCTGCACTAGTTTGATTTTCCTTTTTGTAAATAATTGAGCTGCCCGGGAGCAAAATAGAAAAGAATAGAACCAATTAAAATACAGGATCAAAGGTAAATCTTCCAAAATATCAACTTTTGTCATTTTTTGCTTTTTATTTTTTATCTTGTTGCCTGTGCGTTTCTATTGTTGTCTTTTCTCTTTATTTTAGTTTGTTTTGGGTTTTTTTCTTGAACCGCCAAAACTGAAGATGGCTTTACATTTAGAAAAAGCATTTGTCACATGACAGCAGCAATAAATGTGTTTTACTGCCTGTCTATAAACAAGGAACACAAGGATGTGGGCAGAACATACACTGCACTACTGATGATGTGAATCTACTTTCATCAGTCACAACATGCAAAATTATACTTACAAATGTACGACTATCAGTTGCATGTCACTACACACACACACACATTGTTAATATATATTTTTTAATACTTTTGCAGTATCGTCAAACATGTATTTGCTCCTGTGCATTTTTTTTGCACAAATCCATGTATGCCGCAAACAAACACACACACACACACACACACACACACACACACACACACACACACACTTCTGCTGTGTGTACAGTAACACAATACAATGAAGTGGCTTTGGCTGAGGCACCTCATATATTATTTTAACAATGTATAGCACGGTGAATAAAAAGGTCAGTGGTTGAGAACTGGCTCCATGTAACAATAAGATGCATGAACTGAGCACTGCAGGCCCTTCAGTCTGCATCCTGCTGCTGAACGCTGTGAGGAGGAAACACGTGAGATAGATTCTACTGTAGGCTGTGTGTGTGTGTGTGTGTGTGTGTGTGTGTGTGTGTGTGTGTGTGTGTGTGTGTGTGTGTGTGTGTGTGTGTGTGTTTAAGGGGCACCATTGTGAAACACCTTATAACAATAGATTTACTTGGTCTATCATTATTGATTGTACATTTTTCCCTTCTGCCCTTTGCCTCACTTTGATAAATGTCTTTTATTACGACAGCATTTTGCTTTTAAAGCACATCGTGAGCTGAGATTTTGTTACTAAAGCGATGCTTTTATTAGACAAATTCTATTTGTGTTAGCATCCGAATACACTCTCGCTCTGCAGATGCGATGCAAGCAATGCCTGTTTCTGTTTGCAAAGCAGGGTTTAATTTTCAGGGTGTATTTATCACATGCTGTCATGTTGTGGTCACATGACCACATGAACCACTGCCAGCAATTAAGGCTGATAAATCACTCATTTACAGGAAGAGAAGGAGGGACCGAGGAAACGAGAGAGGGATAAGAGAGAGGGAGAGGAATAATGAATAGCCTGTACCCCTTCACAGATATTTTATTCTTTCATTTTTTAAACCATGATGTTAAATGTCATTGTGTTTGGGCAGTGTAGTATGAACTGTTGCCAGTGAGGCTCATTGACTCCTACAGGCAAAGACAAAGAGACAGATGGTAGTCGTTTGTGTGGTTTACTGTGATTTTGACCAGACTACACTGCTTTATTTACTGTTGGAGGTGTGTGTGTGTGTGTGTGTGTGTGTGTGTGTGTGTGTGTGTGTGTGTGTGTGTGTGTGTGTGTGCAGCTGAGTGCACGCCCGCACAAAATGCATTTGTGTCATGACAAAGAAAGAGATGCAGGGACTGAACATACACAACCGTCACTTTACTCTCTCTCTCTCTCTTGGGTTCCTGCTGATGGATTTCCTCTCAGTCTAAACAGGAGACCAAACACACTGATGGCTCTGCATGCAGCTATTTCAGATACCAAACAATGCTGGAATTTAATTAACAGCATCTTTTATTTTTGTCAGAATGTAGATGGAGCTTTAGTTGCCTATCTGTATAAGTTACTTCAGAATGTGTGTTTCAGCAGACCGGCTCAGTGCTCTGTAGAGTCTCAGCCTGCCCACTCACTTGAAAAGGCTTATTAAAGATTCATGACAAAAAAAAAAGAAAAAAGGGGGAAAATGCTTTAAATGGGCTGGAAGAAGAGAGGAGTGGGAAGGAGACAAGCTGTGGTTTCTTTTCCGACAGTCTGAACTCTTATTCACTAAAGACAGCGGTTACTAACTGACTCAAGGTGTCTTCACAATGAGACTATTGAGAGAAGTTGAGTCAATCGGGCTTCCTGCTGCAGAGGGAATATGATAACAAAAGATCGAGAATCAGCAGTTACTCTGTAAATGTTTGAGGGGGTGGTTGCTGTTTAAAGAGTTACTATTTTTTTAAATTATTAGCTGTGTGTGTGTATGTGTGTGTGTGTGTGTGTGTGTGTGTGTGTGTGTGTGTGTGTGTGTGTGTGTGTGTGTGTGTGTGTGTGTGTGTGTGTGTGTGTGTGTGTGTGTGTATTCAACAGAGGCATGACCCTGCTGTCCATGGTCTTACCAGTACTATTATGAAAGCAACTGGAGCAGCAACTCTGGGAAGATAAATTGTGTACACATTAACTGCACTAGAATACAAAGTCAACACTGCGACTGTGTGAGTGTGTGTTTTGCGTGGCATATAGTATTGCCAAAGACTGTCTGTTATTGACTATTTCTATTAATAAAATATATTATATTAGTAGTGCCTGAGTGCTTGTGCAGTGACTTTCTTTTGATTTACTCTCTTAAGAAGTTACCACCATCCTCCAAATCTTTTTTTCCCATTATACACATGTGATGTACAGTAGGAAGGGTGCTGCACTGTGCTCATCTCCCTCTTTCACTTTCTGATCTGTTCTGGTTCAAGGTTGATACTCACATGGGGACAGAAAGGGGGAGAGAGGGAGGAGACACAAGGGAAGGAGGAGCAAACAGGGGAGAGCAGTACAAGCATACTCACTTTTAGCTTGTGTGAACACAACGTTCTGCCTGTGCAAATTTAAGGGGAAAAAGGGGCCATATGGTCTCCATGTAAACCCTCTCTCTCTCTGTCTCTTTCTCCTTTTCAAACACACAAATGCAACTTTTAAAAAGTGGTAGTGAACCCATCACAAGAAATAGTTATTTCTACAAGATGCCTAAGGCATCACACTGTAACACTACATGTTTTTGAAGAATGGTAATTCATCACACACAAGGGTGCTTGTATCACTCGTCTATAATCCATGTTTAATGTCGCACATGGGGTAATTGTTTAAATACTGAATTTAGCCACAGGCTTCATCAGGTCCGTCATCCGATACATTAAATAGATCAAATCAAGCATCAAAGCACAAAAGTCACACAGTAG